>NC_054537.1:72350617-72650617 GCF_017654505.1 Polyodon spathula
TTTCATAGACATGTTCTCCAGCCCACGAGAGAAGCAGATTTTCCTTAACTTAAATGGCTGCTGATTGTGTTATACTGTGTAGTACCCAATACAAGCAGCGATGCTGTTAACCCTTTATCTCCATCTCATTCCTTAAATGTTTTAGTTGATATGTCACAATATTTGTGTACCATACACTGCTGAAATGCTTTCCTTATTAAGAAAAAAGTTTCTTATTTTAAGTCTGTTGTTCTTATAATATAAATTCCTTAAATAATATCTAAACTGTCTCCAAATAAACAGTTTTCTTGGTTTTGGAGTAATAAATTATTCCTTGTTTATTGTATTATTTGAGAAAAATATCCTTAATTTGTCTTTTTAGGATAAACTGCTCACAAAACTCCTTTTCTCCCCAGCCACACTGTGTACTTTTTTCTCCCTGGACCTGGTGTATAGAACACATTTTAATTTTATACAGCATTGCAGCGTTGTTTTGGTCACCGAGATGATTAAGCCACCAGAGGGAGCCCAAGGTTTGGCTAGTATCTTTCATCTCAAATAGATTGGGACCCGGTTTGGAAACCAGCTGCCAGATTGTTGTATACAATGTGTTAGAGTTGTTTTGCAGTGTTGTTCAGTGGTTTGTTTGTGAAAGTGCCTGACGGTCTGCTGCCTTGTTGTCACATTAAATTACAGCACATCTATTTTTACCTTCCCATATCCTGTCATTGAAAAGGGGAGATTATGTAGGCCGGGTTTTATATTGGGAAGTAATTAGCAGGAATACCCTTTAATACAGTTAATAAAGGCTAGGTTTAGAGTTAAGTCTCAGGTTAAAATCAAATATTGAAATCACTGAATATTTAAAATGCATAGCAAAATTTGACAATAGGAAATAAATATCAGAATTTCTCTAATGGATGTCAATACGGCCCAGATTTCCCCTGTTGAAATCTTTAGAAAAACTAATCACGCCATAAACGACAGAAACCTAAAATCCTCCATCTATACACAGATTAACACAAACATTAAAGTTGGTAGCTGAGCAGTGCACAGGAGATTACAAAAAAAATGATTTTCAGCAAATACTGAGAGTTATACAGTGGCCAGACCGGTTGGACTCTCTTTTGGACTTGTGTGACCTCTCATATTCAACCCATGACCAATCATCTGCTGAACAGAACTTTTCCAGTGTGTGTGCTATTTATATACAGTAAACCTTCTCTGCCATTTGAACTGAGGGTAATGTGTGAAAGCAAGAGGTCCCATTTTGCACACCACACAGTAACTTAATTATCTATAGTATATTGAATTTCTAAACATAACCATACTATATGAATAAATAAATTTAAAAACAAAAAAAACAAAAAAAAAACAAAAAAAACCAAATATATATATATATACTACCTTACTTGTTTTAATTAGGATTTAACTAGAACTATTTATACTGTAATAACAATCTGTTTTATATGTATGTTGTCCTCCAAGACATTCTCTTTGGGGTGTCCAGTGCTACCACAGGTCTGTTTTCATTGTTCTTGCATCATCTAATCACTTATGCCAAGTTGTGCAAAAACCTGCCATCTATAGTACACACTGATGTATGCATGGGTTGTCTCTGTATTTACAGTATAATTGTAAATCTCGAAAAACTACTCACTTCTAAATCTTTTGTAGTCATCTTTGTATTACTTTAGTATAAATACATGTTAATTTGGATTCATATGTTGTTTTTTTCTGACTTTATGTGAACGAAAAGACACACATTTGCCCATTTTCCCATTGGAAATAGTGATATTTTGAAATATCACTGTCCTGGTCACAAAAGCAAAGTCTGTGGGGAATAATAGCCATTTTCTATACTTTTGAGGCATTAGCAATTAGGAAATAACACTTACTACCCAGGAACAAAAATTGTGTTACATAGTGTTATCAGTTTCATATAAATGTTATTTTCTAACCTATTAAGACATTTTCTAAAATGTTTGTCTACTTGACTTTATGTTTAACCTGCATCTCCCTGATACAGATCAGTTACTGTAACAATGGTGTGATCTGAGACTTTGCTAGAGGACTGATCGTAGGTATTGGTGTATCTAATTTTTCAGGTCAAGGGGAGATTTATTTATTTTTTTGTCAGAGTTCTGCTTCGGTACAGTAGTTGCATTTCAGTCCTTTGCTGTTCAGCGTGTTTTTCTTTTGCTCCAGTTGCACTAACCATTCTTGGCAGGATGTTATAAACAGCTGATCTCGGCTGTGGTAGGATGGCTTTGTTAAATGTTTTACTGTCGCTGTCATCTTGTGTGTTGTCTCAACACTGCAACCCACTGGAAAGTATACTTCAACTTTATATGATTCCTAAAGAATTAATATTTTTCAATCAAAGTATTTCCTAATGCTGCATGGGCTGGCATATATAATATTTACAACTTAGAAAGTTCTTACTGGTCTCTGGCTTACTGTTTTTTATATTACTCCCAGTAAGCCAGATAGCTATTTCTAGTGGCAGTGACACAATATACCCGAGCCAAGGTCAAGTACAGTACACTTTTAATTACTGGCAAAGACCCATTAGGGAGGGTCAGGCTGCAATCAGCTATAAACAGGAAGGTATGCTGCTTCTCATAAACCGTAATTATGTTTGCAGTACCCTGACCCTGTGAGGCATAAGTAAATGATTTTGAGCTTCATTTAAAATGTGCTCTTGCACTCATCATGTCTGTCTGCCATAGTCTACTTAGTATTATAATAATATCACTTCTACAGAGCTTCTTATTTCCTTGCAGTCACAGGAATCGAAACAGACCTGTCAACATATTGTTTGTATTTACTACTATACAGTAACACAGCGATACCTATTGACTGAAATATACTGTGCTGCTCTACATCAATCCAAAGTGTCTAGAACACATGCCAAAAATAGTTTGGATACTATCATTCATAACAATAAAACACTCAAAAAGTGTTATATTTAATACTAAAAAACCTAGACATTATTTTAGTATGACTAAATGAAGGGTTGGTGCAACTTGTGTACACTTTCTAAGGATGTAATGATTTTAAGTATTTTGTAATGCTGGAATGGGGACTGCTGTAGGTGGTATAAGGGTTAGGCCTTTAAAGCCTAGATTTGAGTACAGTTTAGGCAACACGTTAATTTGGTGGTCTCAGTTTAGTCCATTGGGCCAGCAGTCCACCTCACAAAACCACCAAATAAATTGGCAGGAAAAAAATAAAATAAATAGATTCCACCCAAATGTACAGTACTGTATTGCCAGCATTTTTTTTTCCACAGAACATGTGCAATTACTCAATTAAACACGTACAACAGCATGTTTGTGGTTTCATTCTGAGAAAACTAATTGTGTTTTTTTTTATTATCAGTATTTTGGTCCAAACTTCTTTCTTGGAATTTGAGTTTGTTTTTTCTTTTTTTTTCACATGTTTTGGCAGCATGTTTCACCAGAGGAGGGGGACTGTTTACTGACTTTGCAGCTGCCGTTAATATCAGCTACAGTCATTCACAGACTGTTTTCTTAGTGAGCTCACTCTTTTGAATAACATTTATTTTGTTGCAGGGGGTAAGTTCTGGTTTTTAATTGAAGAGGAGCAATGCTATTAATCAGGAAACTGTATTCATATGATTGTTTTACGGAGAGAGGTTAAGTAATTCCCTTTTTGTGTTTCTGAAGGAAAACATCAAAGATGAATGTGCTATAATGTGATTAGTTTATTAATAATATACCCAAAGAACATCTCCTTTGCTGATGGATGGATTTTTTAATGGCTGTGGTCTTGGGATCTGAGTTTGAACATTCTAATGAACATTTGTACGGTTCATTTGCTATTCACTTTTCATTGCCTGCTCTCGTAATAGCTGCATCCTTTTAAAGTCATCAGTTAAATGCCTGGACAGAATTACTAGACAAAACAAGTAAATCTGCATAGGAAAAATAAATCCAGTACTGGTACTGAATAAGGACCAGTGAACAGCATGAAGCTACTGGCCCCTAGGTTCAATGAGGGGCAGTAGCCTGCTGGTAGCCTTCTCATAAACTGGGATAGTCATGAAGCTTGTAATCTAATCAGATGGTTCCATCCCTGGTTACTCACTAAGAGGCAATCTCTGAAGACCATTTATTTTTCTTCAACCAGAAACTTTCATTCCAAAGTGTGTCGTGGCTTTATGGTTAAGATCTTATCACAGCGAATAAGAAAATCCACCATAAAAGGATTGGCCAAGCATCACAAAAAAAATGAATCATCGTTTGTGGAATGTGTGTTGGAGGGGGGGATTCAATTCAAAAACAGTTATTTCATTCCTTCACAGTGGACATCTGAATGACCCTCCTCTCATATCACATTCACTCTGCTGCAAATGGATCAGGATTTGCTTTCAAAGCGCAGAACTCAGTTGATTTATTATGATCTGGGCTGGTGTGATATCTTGGACATGGGAAGAGTGTTTACTGTACTGCGCTACCAGTGATTCATTTGTAATCTAACTCCAGAAGAGAGAAAGGGAGAGCATGACAGGGCTAGACCCCAGCTTCTCAGTCATGTGTCACTGTTGACTTAGCTGAAGGTTTATTTTGAACTTACAAAGGCTGCATCTGTGGATATCTTGTGTGTGTGTTTTTTGTATGATTTTATTCCATAAAAAAATTAAACAAAATTCCCACACACCAAACTGTTGTCAAGGGAATGGCATGGATTCTCTTTGATGGATGCTAAAATGATACAAAGGTGGGAGTCATTGGCATAATCGTACCACAATGGTGACATTTTCATATCTTCACAACTAAAGGTATCAAAATGGTATAAGCCAATATGCTCTGTGGTAATCCATTACAGTAATATGGTACCATATCATTACAAGTCAACTATTCTGTAGTACAATGTAGTTTGTAATCCATTGTGTTCTGGTTGGGTTTGCTTAGAACTATACATTGATAATGTGATATCCCTATGGTGACTTTTCTATAATAGGGTTAATGTTTAGTTACTGCGATTTATACTACCTTGGGTAGGCCTGCTGTAATACTTCAAAAACTATGTTCTGATGTTGTCATTTGTCACTAGGTGGCGCTGCAACAACATTGCAAAATCAGTCCAGTAAGCCAGAAAACACAACAGCTTCTGTGAACTTCAACCTGGAATATGTTCTGGTTTGTGAAGACTTAGTCTGAGAAATGACTTGCCATTGGTGCACTATTACTTTTAACAAGTATTAATACTTAGATGTACAACACTACCTCATTTTTTTTTTTTTCTAGTCTATGACTTGGCTTATTAGTAGTACTGACTGTATAGAGGTAGAAACGTAGCAGTACTAAGGAGGGTTAAAACCAGATGAGGTTTAGAAAGCAGACAGCTGTTGATTTATTTATTTATTTATTTATTTATATAAATATGTGATAAATAAAAATAGTGTTAACAGAAATTGATGGTTACCAAGTAACCACACTGTTCAGTGTTTCTAGTGGGTATTGCTGATTTGACACAGAACTGGCATTGCACTTGCTTGGTAATTAAGCATCTACTTAAGGGCGCTCGTATGAGTGTGGCGCTGCTGCACCTACTATTGCTAATATTGCATTACCAATTTAAGAACTTCGGATTTTCAGTGTTGTCGAAACGCTACAGGAAAAATTTAATGAGGTGTCTCACTTTGACCTTTGACCCAAAATGGCTGCATGTGTCATGTGACTTTTGAAGTTACAGTACACTTTAAGTTATTATCTTAATGATTGGTACCCAGCTGTATTCTTGAATCTCTTACTTAATTTTCATTACCAAATTGACCCTCTCACGGCTGCTCATGTTCATCAATCATCATGTTTTGACATAAGTTCTTTTTGAGTTATTATTATTATTATTATTATTATTATTATTATTATATTATTTCTTAGCAGATGCCCTTACCCAGTGTGACTTACAGTTGTATACAAAAAATACATATCAAGAATTACAGTACAATTAAGAGCAAGATACAAAACAATGACTTCAGTCCTAACAGGAGCAACACAGTGTATTCTGTGATCCCAATACAGTTCCAATACTGATGGTTTCCACTGAATATAAACTGGTTTGGTGTCACATTGTCTTTAACCTCTGGATATATCAATGATACACCCTTTTTCACATTTCCACTTTACTTCATGTTTACAAATCATTGTGAACTCAAATTTCTAGTTTGAATAGTTTTGAAAAAGAATGAAGTTAAATTCAGGTGTCTTATGTAATGTTTAGTTATAATGGACCACTATCTTCCAAACAGACCACAATATACAATATTGCAAGTATGGACTTCAGAGTGAAGTACAGTAAGGTACATGTTTAAGAGGGTAGGGAAACGAAGACATACAGTAGCCAAGGTCTTTAGGTTTGCAAATCTGTTACTTGTTTACCTACTCAGATTTTCTCATCTGCTTAATAGCAGGCCACCAATGAATTCAAATAGCTGGAATGTCCAGAAGAATTATCTACAGTACAATATGTTGTACCATTGTTTTTATAGATCTTTCACTCTATTGGTAAACATCCTTCTAGGTTGTTTTAATCAAGTCCTCTGAGTGAAAGAATCACAAGTAGTCAATTCTTAAACAGAGTAGCAGGCTGGCTGTGGGCTGTGTGCAGTCAATCAGCACCAATCAATAGGATGTATAATGAAGAGTAGTATAGTACCTGAGGCAGTTTCAGACAAGGAGAGGATGCTTACTGAGGCCTAATGTTGTACACAGTGAGGCAGGCAGTTAAAGCTGCAGTGAGCAACGTTATTTTCTCTCTCCTTTATTGAAGCTGTTGACAGTCCAGTTCTTGACTGTAACATTCCCAACTAATAGTTTCAACTGCATTACCTATTACTTACTACCTGTACTACACTCTGCCCTTAGTGAATGTAAAAAAAAAAATACATCCATGTGTGCGACTGATGTACAGTATTTATTCCATACACTAGGGGCAGTGTTGGGGGGCAGAATAATTATTAAGCTCTGGTGTACTATTTGCACTTCAGTAGTTCGGGACAAACACCAATCACAAAATGTTTTACTACAAATATTTATTGTGGAGAATGCAGAGTAATGTGATTTTACAGAGAAGTATTTTGTATATGCGCATTAATTTGGCATCAAACCTAACTTGGTTTGAGGGCTCGCTGCCTGGCCGACTGGACAAGGTGGAGACCCTCACTGACAAAACCTAGAAATAGTTTTTTAAAAAGGTGGATAAGGGGAGGTGGTGGGTTACGATGAAATTGAAATGCAAAGGAGAGGTAAGTGAAGAGGGTATTTATAGTACTAACAATCTTAATTAGCTAATGTGTAAATTGAATGATTCAATTTGGTGACGCGGAGATTGGTGTCTGACCCTCCTTCCGAACTTTAGTTAAGAACTTAATTTAGTAATTTCACGTGTTTCTCAAGTGATGACTGAAACTGAGAATATACAAGACAATGGAATTAAACAACAATAGAATACATTAGTTGAGGTAACTAAAATTCCAAACCCATACCAAGCTGCTCTTAAACTCCTGCTTAGTTATATCTTCATTTTCAGCTTTGTGTTTGAGTGACGGTTCCCACATGTGCAAACAGATTGTCACATTTTGGGGAAAGCCTATTGCGAGCATCCTTCCTTTCCTCCAAATCTATACAGCAGTGTGGTTTAAAATCCCAGCTGATTATTCACCCTTCAGCCATTGCTCAGTGGAGTGATTCCTGTGTATAGGTCACACAGGGCAAATGCTGATTGGACAGCTCCAGGTGGCTTTCTTGAGTTGTCCCATATGGATCATAAAAGAGGGGGTCAAGAAGAGCTACTTCCTTGTAGTGACCCCTGGGCAACGTCTCTGACGGCAAAAAGCTCTTCAAATTGAACTTACCATGTAATGCTTAAGCAAAGCAATGTTGGGCTTGGTTAGTACTTGGATGGGAGACCACCTGGGAATACTGAGGGCTGAAGGCTGCATGTTAAGCTCATACAAATATATATATATATATATATATATATTATATATATATATATCATAAAAGAAGGAAGTGCAGTCTTGCTGCTGAGGGCTGTGGTTGCAGAGCTGTGTTTAGAGTTTGAGAGCCACAGAAAGCCTCCAGGTAAACATCTGTTTCAAGATGTAACCATTCATCTATATATAGAGAGCTGTTTCTTTTTTCCTTTTTATTTTAAAATGGATTTTGTTTGTTTTTTCTGTCAACAATAGAACATGTCTAGGGTTGTTTTGATATTTAGCAAATCAAGTCAGGTTTTCATTAGTGGTCTTCTTAACCACAATGCAAAAGAGGCAGACTCATCTGCATTTGTGGTTTTTCACCAGCAGGAAACAGAATCTATAATGGCAGTGCATCACACAACACTGCCCGTTGCATTAGTTTATAAAGTCCTTAATGTAGAACCCTTAGCTCAAAATGAGCAACATTTGTTAACAGTTAAAAAAACTAAAAACATGGCCCTTAAAATTTATTATACCTCTGGAATTAACTGCCCCTCTTCTATAGAGATAATATGCAATAAAAAAAAATTAAAGTTATATCCACTAGCTAGTCTTTTTTATTTTCTGTATACTTAGCATACCCTAAAAATCTCTTAAATCACTAATGCATTGGTCATAGATGTCATAGAAACAAATACAAACAAATACAAACAGTCATTTATGTCTCTGACAACATTTAAAAAATGTTTTGATCTGATTATTATAAGTCCCAGGACTCTCATAAAGCATGCCATGATAACATTGAATTTTAACTGATGTATTAAAACCAAAGATTTTTGCTTTGTAGTTAATAATTGTAACTTAGTGCACTTGTGCGTTTGACAGCATGTGCCAGCCCCCAATGCCAGCCCCTACTTCGAATGATGCCTGGAGATGGGTTGAGTTCCCAGAACCCAGTTGCCTCCAGCAGGAGTACTATTCACTGGTAAATGAATAATTCCAACTAGAAAGAATGAAGAAATCACCTCAGATGCCTCATTGCGAAGTATTATTTTGGTTAGGCTACAGATGTGTTCCCGGCTCACTTAGCTCAGTTTATGATAACTTGGATTTACTTCTGATAAACAAGCATTAGAGACCATGGAAGCGCATCAGGATAGAACATGTTAAAGTATGGTTCACCTCTAGATGTATTTATCTTTCTCTTAGTAATTGAACAAACAAAAGGTGGTTTGAAAGAATAATAAGACACTGAATTAACATAGGCGTTATCACTTTGTGGTTAGAATTACAGCAGCAGAAAATGTATTTGCCAATAATGAGTGTGTGTTTCTTAACACCACTGCAGTTTTTACAAAAACACATTACCTTTGCTGTATCCCATGTTGTGCATATCGCCGCAATACATTTTTAAAAATATAATCCCAAACGATATTTTTGTTTACACTTCATAGGAAAAGCAACTTGAGAAATATAATTTTTCTTTTAAACACAGCAATGCTGCTGATTATCTTGAAATGAGCGATGTATTAGGAACAGAAAAAAAGCAAAAATATAACAAAAAAAGTTTAAAAGTAAAATATTTTGTTAGATTGGGTAGGGTTTTACTGATTTAACATCTGGGCTAAAGAAACACCGATACTTATATTTTATTGGCCTTAAATTTAAAGATAGGGAAAAAGCAGTTATAGTAGCAATTTATAATTTCAGGTTAAGCAAATATTTAAACAGAAGATATATGAGAAGAATCCTGTACATACATCTGTTAATGGGCGATGTGCGGAATATATGCGTGTTTGAGAAAACAGCCAACTTTCTTGCCGTACATGGATTCAGTCGAACAGAGGTGTAGTACTTTAGAGTAAATATATGTGCGCATGTGTGTGCGTGTGTGTGGAGAGATGACTCAAAGTTTGAAGTTTATAGTAAAAATTGAGTAAAGACTGGCCCTGCTAGCTATTTCCATACTTGTTTGGTAGGTGACCTCCCCCACAAACTGATTACCATCACCTTGTACATTGCACATAAATAATGAATCTCTCTCATTCGCCAGGTGCTTTTATAAAGGTATGCCAGCCCTACATTCCTCAGTGGAACCCCAAACTCAAGAGGCAGTTTGCTGCAATATGGAAATATTTCGAAACAAAAGAAAACTGTAGGAAGAATGAGATAAAGATGCAGGTAAATATTCCAATCCTTTAACGGCTTTCATTAAGAAATGTAATTTTTAATTTATAATAAAGTTGGAAGAGTCAGTGAAGATAAAAGGTCACTAACTCTTTCCTCTATTTTGGTGCACACCAAATAAAGGTTATTATGCGTGCAGTAAAGGAAAGTGTAGTTCAGTTGTCACACCTGCGATCAGTTAAGACAGGTATTTAAGCAGGGTTGAACAGTACGGGGTCTTTGATAAGGCTCAGTATTGTACATTTGTCATTTACAACTTCAAAACAATTAAGTAAATAAATATATGAGTACCATCTTGTTTTTGTACCAGATTCCTGCTGTTGTGAGTCTCCTTTGTTTACACTAAAAGACCATTGTAAAGAACTGACAATTGGGATTAAAAGCACCCCACTTTGTCACACTGGACAGAAATGTAATTTCTAGCCAGAGCATCAATTGAGCACATTCTTAACCATCCAGCTTTACTGAAACTGCATGTGAATGGCTCAGATATTTAATCTTTCCAGCTCTGAGTATAGGAAGTAGAGGAGGAAGCCTTAATTTGTAAGGGATGCAAACTAGAATTGTGGCCACATAAAGGTAAAACCATCAGCAGTGTCCTTGATGCCTTATGTTCGATTATAAAACCACTAACTGTAGTTTTTAATAACCAATGCAGTAAAATACTTCAAAGCATAACATGTCCAATTTTATATAGCATTTCGTACCACAGATTGCTTGTAAAACTATATCTTCCACAAAAAGCGCTGTCATAAAGTATTGTGTTTGGAAGGTACATTTATGTGGCACTTCACTTCCAATTAGGCTGGCCAATGAAATATTTGAAAATATGGGTTTGAAAGGAAGGCTAAACATAACTGGAATGGAATGAAAACAAAGTGGAATGTGGTCAGGTTAGATTGGTTAATTAATTGCAAATATGACTACAGCTTTCTCCAGCCCGGGACAAAGCTAGGGCTGGAATACTAAGGATCTGAATGTTGTGCATAGCAAATTGCTTTACCCTTTTTCACTCCTACAATACTCCAGGCCTCAGCAGGAGACTTTATAATGGTTTTAGTGACCTATAAAAATTGTTTAGAAAATCAAATACAGTACATAAATAAAAAATATTCAAAAGTATTTCTTGTGGTTCCCCCTGGAATCACTGATTCCCAGAGTTAGAAAGCAAATTGATCATAAAATAATAAATCATGCACAAGTAAGGAGCTTGAGTCCTGTATGAATGCATGTTGTGTGTCTGTATGTGTGTGTGTGTGTATGTATGTGCATGTGTGTGTGTGTGTGTGTGTGTGTGTGTGTGTGTGTGTGTGTGTGTGTGTGTGTGTGTGTGTGTGTGTGATAATTTCAGCTGTTATGGGCCATGCCTATGGAACTCCCATCCAAGTGATATTAAGAATACCCTCCAAATGCACGTTGGTTCATTCCATGTCGAATCAGCAGATGGCTCGAGGTTCACCATCTGAGAATGTGATGAAATGATCAGGATAGGTCATCATTCTATAATTCCCCCCTATCGAAATATGCAACACTGTAGTGATTTTCGGTCATAGAGGTAAGTATGACAAATCAGATTGTGTTTAGTTTACTGATAATTATTTTTTAAAATGTCATTATTTATCATTTTTATTTTCTGAGGAACTCAAGTACTGGACTGACTCAACTGATGAAGTAAATCCGTCGTATCTTCAGATCAAAACAGGGGTCTGGCGATTTTACCTCTGGAGAGTTCTGCTCCTAAGGAGTTCTGCTATGTGTTGCTCATGAACTTTGCCATTTTCAACTCATCAGTGAAGCACAATCTTTCTACATTTTTAGAAGTACTCTGGTATACGTAAATAATAATCACAATACCCATACTTTGACGATTTTTGTTTTATTTCCATTTAAAAAGGGAAATAAGTATACTATAGAAATTGAAGAAGACTTATCATCTAAAACTTATTTTTCTTTTTGCTTGTAGTATTTTCTATATTAATCTCAAAACATTGCCTCGCAAAAAGATTGCTGAGGGTCCGTTGCACAGTGTTTTTAGTTGCTACTCTTATTCAATCTCTATATGTAGCCATCTTTATCGACTTTGATTCATGGTTGTATAATAAATGAAAAGTAGACAGTCTAAACATTATGCTAGTGTAGGACTGACAGAGCGTGAATGAATCTGAGTTAACAATCTCCCTCCTGACCTGTGAGGGCGCTGAGTAACAGGAACAGTGTGCCCCAGACTGGATGGTTTCACAATTCATTCCATGGTCAGTTGGAAGTTGGCTATCCAGGAAGAGAGCAGAGCCACAATACCAGAAGTCATTGTCCTAATACGGTAGGCGATGTGTCAGTCATGGATTGGAGTAGACGTGATTGCACTCGCTACCAAAGGGGCAGGACAGAAGGTTTATCAGGAGATGTGGCTGAGTGATCTGTTCCTTGTGATATGGTTACATAAAGACCTACGAGGGAAAACCTTGTGTACTAACCATGAGTGTTTTGTTTGTTTTGTCTTGTCTAGTAATTGTTGTATTTGTTATCGCTAGATGGCTAAACAATCCGGAAGCTGTAGCTAAGAGGCCAGTTTCCAACTTGGACTTCAGTTTCCAACCCGGACTTCACATCCCTCATGTGCACATTATTTGTATTTAACCACCTGCACTAAGAGCACTTACTGTGGACTTTTGACTATGTTGTGTTTGTGTGTATGATTCATATCATGTCATATTATTTCGGGACAGAATCCATTGCTTTACATGTAGCGATACACATTGCTGTGTAGAGCCTGTGCTTATTATTTAAGTGTTGCCAGAATGCAACCCAGCCAAATAAAGAGCTGTTTTACTGTGAACTGCCTTCTGTGTATTGTTCTTGAGCAATTTGATTTCAGATATGTTTAATTCAGGTAGAAAACGAAATGCAATAATCTATTTTGCATTTTGTTGGGTGAAAATCAAAAATTTAGTTTGAATACCTGTGGCAAAGTATCCCGCCCCTGGGCTATTTATTTGTGTTGTATGTTACGTGTAGTGTGTTAATGTTGGTGTATAGTCATTGGTACACGGGATATAAATGGGTCTGTGTAAGACGAATGGGTTTAAAATGTATATTTGTATTTAGGCACGAGGATTGCACAGCACTTCACGTGCAGGTAAAATGTAATAATATGTGAGCATGGGGAATTGCACTTTATTAATTCACATGCAGTTGTACCGAGGCTCCGATTGAATGATTGATTAGCAATCGAGTATTGGTACAGCTGCATAAAAGCAGCATGTTTTCATTCACTCTGGGTTGTGTGTTCAGGAGTGGAGAATGGGAGCGAGAGGTGAGAAACATAAAGTAAATGATGTCAATTGCTACTAGTGCTGGAAGGACCAGCAACGTACTTGTTTCGTGTAGCGTTTGTCCACCCTGTTTTGTTAGTGTCTACTCGTTTTGTTTGTCTATTTATTTTGGCCGCACATGCCGTGTCCTGTTTTGGTGTCAGTGTTTTTACAACTGTTTTATTTTCTGGTAATAATAAACCGTGCAGCAGCGCATTCATTCATTATTGTACTCGCAGTGCTGTGTATTCATCTCTGGTCTGACGTCACCCACTACAGCCGTCTTTGTGACAACACCCTACGTCAGAGAAGATATGACTTTTTGAGGCCCAAAGCCAATTTGTATTTTATGGTGTTTTTGTGATGTAGACGACTGTTAATTAACTGACCAAAGCCAAATTCAAACTCAGGCCCTCAAACAAGAAAGTGTATTGCTTTAATCCACAGTTTCAATCTACTGTTGGCTATATACCAATATTCAAATGGCTAGCATCTTAACTAACAGGATACATATTTCAAGAGGTGTCTTAACATGTTCAAAAGCATGAATAACACCCACGCTGTTTTCATTCAAATGCTATTTTTAAATACCAGTGGGTTTTTTTTTTTTAATCAAACTAGGCCAGCCAGGAGTTTTCAAAGTGAAGAAAAAACCTTCAATATTTATACAAACAAATCATGCAAGACAGTTATGTAAAAATTCACTGTAATTAAAATAATGTATTGCTAATGTAACAGGGTCACCCACATCCTGCTGTGCTTCCTGTCTCCCTCTGTGTGTGTGTGTGTGTGTTTTTAACTGTTTTAGATTTAGTATCTTTAAAAGGCATTGGGGATTTTGGAGGTGTGCTGGAGATGGGGAGCTTTAAAGTTGGGATTCAAGGAAACACATGTACATGGATTAGGGAGTGGTTAACATGTAGAAAACAGAAAGTACTGATTAGAGGAAAAACCTCAGAATGGAGTGTGGTAACCAGCGGTGTACCACAGGGATCAATATTAGGTCCTCTGCTATTCCTAATCTACATTAATGATTTAGATTCTGGTATAGTAAGCAAACTTGTTAAATTTGCAGACGACACAAAAGTAGGAGGAGTGGCAAACACTGTTGCAGCAGCAAAGGTCATTCAAAATGATCTAGACAAGACTCAGAACTGGGCAGACACATGGCAAATGACATTTAAGAGAGAAAAGTGTAAGGTACTGCACGCAGGAAATAAAAATGTACATTATAAATATCATATGGGAGATATTGAAATTGGAGAAGGAATCTATGAAAAAGACCTAGGAGTTTTTGTTGACTCAGAAATGTCTTCATCTAGACAATGTGGGGAAGCTATAAAAAAGGCTAACAAGATGCTTGGATACATTGTGAAAAGTGTTGAATTTAAATCAAGGGAAGTAATGTTAAAACTGTACAATGCACTTGTAAGACCTCATCTTGAATATTGTGTTCAGTTCTGGTCACCTCGCTATAAAAAAGATATTGCTGCTCTAGAAAGAGTGCAAAGAAGAGCGACCAGAATTATTCCGGGCTTAAAAGGCATGTCATATGCAGACAGGCTAAAAGAATTGAATCTGTTCAGTCTTGAACAAAGAAGACTACGTGGCGACCTAATTCAAGCATTCAAAATTCTAAAAGGTATTGACAGTGTCGACCCAAGGGACTTTTTCAGCCTGAAAAAAGAAACAAGGACCAGGGGTCACAAATGGAGTTTAGAAAAAGGGGCATTCAGAACAGAAAATAGGAGACACTTTTTTACACAGAGAATTGTGAGGGTCTGGAATCAACTCCCCAGTAATGTTGTTGAAGCTGACACCCTGGGATCCTTCAAGAAGCTGCTTGATGAGATTTTGGGATCAATAAGCTACTAACAACCAAACGAGCAAGATGGGCCGAATGGCCTCCTCTCGTTTGTAAACTTTCTTATGTTCTTATGTTCTTATTGGTTTTATTGTTGTTTTTAGTAAGTCCCGTCTCCATGATCGTATTGAGTAGCACTGCACTTTGTTCTTTAATTCTAATTAACAATTTATTATTTTTTATTGAATAGTGCAAACCCATGCCATGACTGTGTGTTCTAGACTTGTCCTATTTATTAAATATAGTTAACCACCTGTATTTAATAAAACAATGTTCTTTGCCTTGCATATTGTTGTGGTCTTACTTTATTTCCTTCTGGTATTCTGCCTGACTGATTCCACCCCGATCTAAAAGAATGAATAACCTTCCTGGGTGCTAAACTAAAAAAATAAAAAGAGGATTAAAGGATATATTCTGGAATATGAAATGTAGGCAAGGGGATGACTTTAATGGTTAACATATATGTTAGGTAATCATTTGAAAGATGTCAAAGAAAAAGTGACAAAACATGTTTAGAGAAGTACTCAAAATTCAGATTTAAAAACATTAAAAAGCAAGTTATGTCAGGAGTAAAAAGTAGGTCACCCTGAACTACGTTGCTAGCATGTGAAAAACTTCTTGAAATGAATGACAGTGCAAATCAAGAAAAAGGGGGCACATAAGTCTTGGTTTGGGCCAATAGAAAGATCAAAATATAACACTGGGCAACACATTTAAAAATAAATGTTGCAGCAATGTGTTATTTGGAATAATGCCACTTGGAATTGATTTCAACTGGTACTCTCAGGAGTTAGCACTGGCAGAAATCGATCTCTCGAGCTGACGGTAGAAGTTACCTCATGAGCATCCACTGAAGTAGATGCAAGAAGCAGGTTGCAGAAAAAAATATTGGCTGTTGAAATATGATACTGTCAGGGACATTTTGGAGGTTGGGAATTAATTTACAAATCATATAAAAATGTTTATATATATATATATATATATATATATAGTATGATCATTTGAATTTTGTGTAATGTCTGTTTGCAGATTGGATTGTAGACAGCAAATAGATGGGATTATTGATCAAAAGTTTACTGTTATGAAATGTTTAATTTAGTCTCCTGGTTAATAGTGAATATGATGGAATTTGTAAAATATAGCTGTTTTCTGGGGCATGTGAAATAAACTCAATTTAAAGTAAAGTATCAGTGCATTCTGGGAACAGCTCAAACAGTAAACATAATATATAATTATTTTCTTAATATACACAATGAGACACGATGTTTTTAATGTTACTCCCATGAAGATAACATTTCTAGTGTTCATGCCAGCTACATAAAGTTATGTCGTGTTATATTAAACTCTTCATAAATCCAGCTTGTCAATGATTCAGAAGTTGATTGGGTCAGAGCAAACGCATGCAGGGTATACTCATCCACCTCGCACTCATCTGACCTGTGCCCAAAAGTGGCAATGGCAACCTGATCCACATCAACCACCCCCCCCCCCCCCCCCACACACACACCCGATTCAGCAACCACATCTCACCTTCAATTCCTGCCCTCCTCCCCCTACCGATCCCTAACTAAAGATAAATATGGCCTGCCCCTCATATTTTCTGGAACTAGGCAAGTTTGCAATAATTTCAATGTTTCAGTGTGATCCATCGCATTCTGCAGGTTCCTGCATGTTTGCAGTGTTTGTGCGGACACGCATTCCAAGACCATCTGCCGAGCCAAATGACAATCAGCACTTTTTTCAGTCTCCACCCCCATCAACATCCTAGCCAACGCGCTCCAATACCACCCAGATAGGCAATTTGTTGCTTATCTAATTGAAGGTCTGCAGTTTGATTTCTCCACTTGCCTTTCTAATCTGCCCTCTGTCCCACTCATATGCAAAAATCTTTATTCTGCTTCCTTCAAGCCCCAAATCCAAGCCAAGGTGGACAAAGGATTGCCTTCCCAGCTCCACCTTCACCCGTCTACAGGATTAGCCCCATCAGAATAGCGACCTGCAAAATATCAGGAAAAAAGAACCTAATCATTGATCTTTCCGCCATAAGAGGCACTTCCACTTCCAGTCTCAATGCCCTAATTCCTCACGATCAATTCTCCCTTCATTACGTTACGGTTTCCAATGCTATTAAATCCATTAAAACAGCAGGCCGTGGTGCCTGGCTCGTAAAAAGCGGATATTTCAGATGATTTTAAAGTCATGCCCATTCATCCCTCCATAGCAGCCATAGCAGCCCTAAAATATTCGACACCTTGTCTGAAGCCCCACGCTAGATTTTTCTCAACACATACCTAGTGCTGTTCCTTCTCCATCTCCTAGATTATTTTCTTCTTATATCCCCCCCTTCGGACCCCCCACTGAAGCAATCTACAATCTATGATCTCTTCTTCAGTAGGCATCCCACTCTCTGAAGATAAAACCATCAGCCCAGCAACCCAACTAGAATTCCTCTGAATCACCCTGGATACTGTTAATTTTGAAGACAGCCTCCTACTCAACAAACTGGAGGGCATTTGTCAGCTCATTAACCTTTCCAAGTATCAAAATCAATTTCCTGTTATCTCTCCTTGGCCACTTCAATTTCGCAATCCGCATCATTCCCCATATCTTGCCTTTTCACTCTCGCCTCAACTGCAAGAAACCTGGATTCTCACGTAAAAATCTCATCAAAAGCAAAAAAAGATATCAGACTGTGGTCCACCTTGCTGCAACACTGGAACGGCCTTTTACAATTAACTCATCACAGCCTCTCATGATCTATCGTTATTTACTGACGCTTCATCCATAGGATTCAGGGCTTTTCTAATCAAAGAGTGGTTCTATGGCACTTGGCCCCCCCGAAATTCACAACTTATCTCCCCATCTCAAGTCCTCAGCTCTGTTTGAAATTTACCCCATCGTTTTTTTTTTGCTCCAGAAAATCAATATTATTTTTCAGTCACAACCAGTCAACCTTGCACATCATCAATAAAGGCAGATCATACTCCCCTCTCATCATGCAACTACTTCATTGTCTAGCTTGGATATTAGTTTCCCATAATTTCCTTATTCGAGCTCGTCATTTTCCATGCATTTACAGTAATGCAGCTGATGCTTTACCTCGTCTACAGGTAGCCAAGTTCCGCAGCCTGGTTCCAGCAGCAGTTCCATCCCCCCCTCCAGGTGCCGCTGTTCCAGCAGCTCATCTTGAATTAAACCCAACCCTCTCCAACCTCCTCCTATCAGCAAGAATCTATATGTTAGCAGCCCCCTTTAATGAAAATTGGATCATAGCTTTCATAGTTCACACTTGGGACACACTGCATGTATCCCCAACCTCTATAAAAACTGGAATTCAATTCCACTTCAGCAGCATGCCCATCACTTCGCCAACCCATCTCTCCATCCCAGCAGTACGTACAGTGGTCCTTTTTTTGTGGGGATAGTGAGTCTACAGTTCCAGTAACTCCACAGGTTCTTTGTGTGGTCAGAGGGGACCACTGACCACATTATTCTTTTGTAGTTCATGTGCTATATCTCAAGAAAGAAGGCTCTGTCTTACATCCTTCTTTAACCTCCCGGGACGTGGCCCTCATACTCTTAGTGCTCGAGTCCCATAACTAACAATTATTTGTGTTCTTTCAGATTCTTTTCTCTTCCTTACATAATGCTTAGTATGAACAGTTCCATCCTCTTACAGGGTCGAACCCAGTCGGTAACTGGGACCCAATCGCGAGGCTCCGCCTATAGCGACACTCATAGAAGTCAGAGGATTGTATTTTCAGGGGCCTTGAAGCCAATATGGCTAGTCTTGACTCCATAGGGAAGGCTTTCTAGGTTGGAGTCCGGCCCGTCCTTTTCTCTCTCCCCTGTTCTAGAGGCCAAGCCTCCAATCCTAAATTGCAAAAACATTCCCTTACTATCACAGCCCTGGCTCCCACTCTTGAATTATACGATAAAAGTCTAACTGGAACTTTTTTCTTTACCAGTGTGAAATATAAAAAAAAATAAAAATACAAGCAGCTGTTAAACAGCTGGTAATCACTGTTTGATCTTAATGTCAAATGCAACCAAATAAATAAATAATTGGTTGTACAGATTGATTGGTAACTATAGATAAAAATAATTGGTTGTTCGTTGTTTGACAGACCTTGTATAATTATTTCTCAGCACACTTTTTTTTAATACAATTTTTTATAACATCACCCCTTTTTTAGCATATCTTTAAACAAAACTCCCTCTCTACAGCAGATACTGCATAGTGTACTACTTCTTAATATTTGTCATTTAAGGTTTAGCTTAAAGAGTAAGCAGCAGGGTTCTGAAAAAATATAACGTTACACATCCCCATGTGTTGTACAACTGTTTAAATAGCGTACCTGTAATCTTTTCATTGTTAACATCATGATAACTTTTTACACATATAACTTTAAAGTCTGTTTCAAAGCTCACTTCAAAATGTCCGCTCCAGTGCACCTATAGTGTCAGGGCTATTGCCCACAATGTCAAACAGGTAACACGGCAATAACGATCCATGATATGGTATACAACAGAAAAGCCAGAGCACTTCTTGTTAGTTTTTCGCTCTTCCTGTAATGATTTTAGAAGACAGATCTCAAACCCCAGTGCACTATAGTGGACATTTTGAAAATAACTTTGAAGCAGACTTTAAAGTTATAAGTGTAAAAAGTTGTGAGGATGTTAAAGGTACATTATTTAAACAGTTGTTATATATATATAATGTTATATTATGTTATATTGCATGTGATACATGCAGAGTGCACAAAGCCTTCAGTATTTTTAGCTTCAAGGTTTATGGTGAATTTGTTATTTTATTAGTTCTTTTTTAAGGCTTATTTTGTAGTATTTTGACCTCTGTTTACTGGTTTGTAGCAATCGAGAAATGTCCAACATACATTTTTGCCATGATAGTAATGGTAGTTGTGGTAGTTTCTTACCATAATGGTTGTTGTTATTTGTTTATTTTAGCAGATGCCTTGATCCAAGGCGATTTACAGAGATTATAGAGTGTGAGCCATGCATCAGCTGCAGAGTCACTTACAATAATGTCTCACCTGAAAGACAGAGCACGAGGTTAAGTGACTTGCTCATGGTCACACAGTGAGTCAGTGATTGGCCTGGGATTTGAACCGGGGACATCCTGGTTTCAAGCCCTTTTCTTTAACCAGTGGAACATACAGCTACCCAATAGCCAATATTGTGACTGAGTGCTTGAAATGAATTTAGTGCCAATAAAGGCTAAGGCCAGTAGAATTTGCTTCATGTCTAACTAATCGTGTTTTGCTAGTCAATGCCACCGGAGCCTTTCTAAAAGTGGGTGAGCCAAGGTCGGGATGGGGGACGGAGTACTGCAACAACAATACTACTACGACGACTAGGAATACTATTAATAATAATGAGCTTGTTATCTGAATGTTGGGTAGTGAGTGGTATCCCATGAACATTGTTTCATTTACTTCAAAATAAATGAAAATGTTTGTTTTGTAAAAGAAACACAAAATGAAATGATCATGTACAGCATTTACATTGATAGAGGATATATTGATAAAGAATATTTAACAGCTGTCTACAAAGTATTTATTTAGCTTTATAGCCTAGTTTTTTATTTTTTATTTTTTTTTATTTTTAAAGTTCTAGTTATTTACTGCTTTGGACACAAATTACATGAAATGGTAACAAATGTTTCAACATGTTTCAACAGTTCTATAGTGTTACAAGATGACAAATGTAGCAAGATTCACTACCACACGTAAACTCTGCTTCTCTGTGCTCATTCCTTCCCATATGATTTGTTAAAAACTTCAATGTTAGGATTATTGTCTATCAGCACAGTTCCGGTGTCGTCTTACCTTGTGAATTTATTTGACTGATCTGTGTCACTGTGTTTTGGAAGAACAATGAGATTCAAGGTATTAATATCTATCTATCTATCTATCTATCTATCTATCTATCTATCTATCTATCTATCTATCTATCTATCTATCTATCTATCTATCTATCTATCTATATATATATATATATATATATTTTTTTTTTTTTTTTTCTTCTCACCCTCGCTGTTAAAAGTGCATGGGCAGTGGCCTATTGGGCCACCCATCTCTGATACCTATGCTGCTATCATATGGGAATGACAGCATTCAGAACTATATCATTTTGAATGGAGCACTATCCAGAGTCCCAGAGAGAAAAGACAAAATATAACATACAGGTTATTTCCAAAGACAACATGGGAGTACAGGCCGTCAAACTATAGCAGTGACTTTTTATTCTGGTCGATTATGTTCTTCCGGAAAAGATTGCTGCATATAAGAAAGCTGTACTTTAACCCAACAGAACAGAGAAAAGCTATTTCAGGGCAAACATCCTTACTTTGTTCACATCTGTGATGCAGCTGTCCATTTGAGTAAAAAGCCTATTACTTAAGTATTTCCATTTGTTTTTTTGCTTTTTTACTTCAGCTTTCTTTATTACAGGAAAATGCAAATTGTGCAAGACAAGCCTAACAGTCTGATACCATTTAGGGTTGGTGGCTAGTTTTAATCTCACAACATATTTCTATGGTCTGGCTGGTTAATAATTATGGACCATATTTTTGTTTCTATCTATCTATCTATCTATCTATCTATCTATCTATCTATCTATCTATCTATCTATCTATCTATCTATCTATCTATCTATCTATCTATCTATCTGTGTGTCTGTCTGTCTATCTATCTATATTTTCTCAAAAGAGCCAGTGGCTCAATTTTTGCAGTATGTTTCATACCGTTCTCAAGGGAGCCTGTCTTTGAAAACAAACAGTGGATTTATAGGATCTAAACGCAAGAGACTTGCTAATCAATACTTCTGTAGTCTGAACCCACTGTAAATTATCTCCTCCTAGCAACTGGTAGGTTTTTCTTTGAACTATATGATTTGTGGTTCACGGTCATCCCTTGCCTTTCCATTCCAATGGGGTAAGATGCTAATTCATTACACCACAAAGCAGTCATAATAAAATGCATACTAAAAACAACTGCAGAAAATACAAAACATAATGTTATGATATATATATATATATATATAGGTAAAATGTTTACAGCTGTCAGCTGTTTCTGGAAATGTACTGCTAATACATCAATAAGAAACACGATTTCTGAAATAAATGTAGCCTTCACTTCAGTATAGTGCTGTGTGGGTGTTTCATAGTATCATGCGTTAATAGTATGTATGTATTTATTTGTGGTCATAGTGACATGTAACATATAATAGTAGTGAATGAGAATTATTTGACTTGGGTGACCTTGGCATTGCGGTTTAAAACCTCAGACTTTGAGCCATGCTTGGTGGAGCCAGTTATGCTTTCCTGAGGGACTTACAGCTACAAATAAATCACTAGTTGCAAGGTAAAGAGCAGTCACCTACGCACATACACACAAATAAAATTTAAAAAAAGACACACACACACACACACACACACACGCACGTTTGTTGTTTTTTTTTTGCCTGTGGGTTTTAAATTACTAAGGAGTAAAAGATCTAAGATTACAGTTGTCAGTTTGAATTTCACCTTGCAGGTAACTGGCAGAGATTCAATTGCTAGAGTTAACCTTTTTCATCAGTAACCAGTACTAACCTTAACTTCTGTTAAACTCCTCTACCTGTAGTTTACTGTACAGCTGTACCACAAGGTTACATTATTGCATTCAGGTTATTATTTAAACCATGTATGCTGTACGTCGCCAGCGCATAAAAAAGCAACAGTTGGTCCTGGAGCAGCTATAAAAGGCTGAGTAAGAGGTTGTGTTTGTCCAAGCTTGTCTATCAGCTGTCTGAACAAGGCAGATATTTCCGTGCAGCAGGGTTTGTAAGCACGCAACTTCATGACACGTATGCAATTAATTTTCCCCTGGATCTCCGATTGGCTGGAGCTTTAACCGGCAGTCTTTATTGCTGTTGCTGACAGTGTATTCCTTCTGCTCAGCTGTCACGAGAAGTAGCGTGTGTGTGGCTGTGAGCACAACGTGTGTCTCTGCCTGTCTGTGTGTGTGTGACCTAGTTTGTAAACAGCATAGACCTAGACTTCAAAAAATATGCTGGCTTCTTGCCAGGTCTTAAAAAACACACCTGTCTTGGGAGGCTTCTCTCTGACGTGAAAAAAAGAAACTGTTTTGTGAAAGCAGTTATTCATTGCAGGGAACCTGTTCTTGTTGGAGGGCCTTAGCCTAACAATTTGCCTTTGTGCTCTCCTGAGCTCTGTTTTGATTTGCTGTGTTGTGCCCCTGAGTCAGAGCTCCTTTAACCAATTGGGGAGTTTGTTGGCCGCTTCACTGTGCTGGCAAAAACTGCTGAAGTAGTAATAATAAAGAATGTGTGGTTACAGAATGAGCTGTCAGCTGCAGCCCTGTAGTATGATTAGTACTATGGGTCAAAGTCAGTGCAAAGCCGCTATTTACACAGTGACAATGTTTACTGAGGTATGTCATGTTTTGATGTTGATGGATGGGAATATATATATATATATATATATATATATATATATATATATATATATATATATATATATATATATATATATATATTCCTTAATAAAGCAATTGGCCTTAATGCAATATGTTGATAAGGGGTCTACAATTTGGTCAGGCATATGGTCTAAACAAGACAGCTAATGACAAAATTATGGTAAGCCCTCAGGAAGCTTGTAAGAGGTCTCAAATACCATGGCAACTTCTAATCATATTGTCAGATGGTCATACGTGTTTTGTTTTTAACAGGCAGGCTTCTACTATCAACTGATATAAATATCTCTCCTATTAAAAATAGCTCCCTTTTATTAATGTTTTTTTTTTTTTTAAAGAATAGTATTATTCTACTTAGTATCTCCTACTTCAAAAACTATATGTTTGAAGTACCTGTAGCTTTAAAACCATGATAACTAAAGCAGACTACTGTTAACACCTATATAGTTATATAGCTTTTTTATATCCAATTACTTTACCCCAGTTTTCTTCCCAGGTAACATTCCCTCACTGAAGCAACTCGGTTCAGAATTGAAGTTCAGTGGGTGTCCTCTAATCGGTATTTAAACCCAGGACCACGACAGCTGATGTCAGCAAGCTACTGACCCTGGAAAGGCCAGCCCTGCATGTATTTGCTTGAGTTTATTATGCACCTGTCCAGTAGGGGCCACTACAGCACAGTGAGGTGACAGTCCCTGATGATTTATAAAGTTGTTTTGGCTGAGCTACTAACTCCTATTTAGCTTTACTGAAAGATGGATTTGAAATAATTCTTTATGCATAAAATGGTTGAAAGTTACGTGGTTAAATAGTTTAATAAATATTTCCTAGAAATAAAAAAAAAAAACTAAGGAGCTCTGTAGGAATTAGGTTCATTTAGAAAAAAAACAACAAAAACCTGATTGTGTATTCACAGTGGAAGTGTGACGTATAATCAACATTACATTCCATTTCCAAAAAAATTACATATAATACATGACTTTACAACTCAGGGTTATTCGATGCCTTGTGGCTCCTCAGTAAAGTAAAAATGTGTGACAGAAAAACAAATTAAAAGAAAGAGCGCTGATGATCTGGTCGGTTATAAGTCGGTAGCTTAGGTCACAATTGAAATGAACTCGGCAGCATCGAATAGACAAAACCACAAATGACTCATTCCGAACATTTTGTTTTTCTTGAGCTTCAGTATAACAGAGCTTAAATTTGTCCTGTATGACCTCTTATTGGTAGTTTAAGAAGTGTGACTTTTCAGTTCAAGCAAAGTTGTGGCATGTATGTTTAAAAAGTATGAATCTCGTAACCGTACAATTGAAGCTGTCTTTGGCAAATGTAAACAAACAGGGCAGCTTTCTTTTAACATATTAAAAATGCACAATACTTTGACTTTTCTTCAACACTAAATAACATTTACAAAAAAAAAAAAAAAAAAAAAATAAGACCAACTAAAAAAACAAGTTTGATGTTATAAAAAGTCTTAAGGCCAATGGGACAGCCTTGAAACAACAAAGGGCACGGTGAACTTAAGCTTTTTCACCATTGGAAACTAAGTACTGCCCCAGGCTCAGCATGCTACTCAGCTGGCATGTGACATGGTTCAACTTCTTTTCATACCATTGCCTTGTGATGTGCCTACACTTTATTTCCTTATACATGTAGTTCCTTTTGGGTGGTCAAGGGCACGGTGTAGATGGAGCAGGGAAATAAACAAAGTCTAGTACGGGTTTTAAGGAAAACAAAAGGGTGGTTTATTCCAGCTAAACAGAATTATTTACATTGGCAGGACCGGGTGAGGACAGGTGTACATTAACTAAACAAAAAGAACAGTTTAACAAAAATCACCAACAGGGTTCGCGAACAGTCCTGATGTGGAGGATCGTCTCCATTTCCGTCACCAGTATAAGGTTCAAGTAACTACAGACAAGAAAAAAATCTGAAATAAATCAGAAATATGCTAACTTTGGGCAACATTATTCATAGACATGGGGTGAAAACAGGATGACACCTCTGCTACAAATATTCTGAGTGCCTGTCTTGCTGACATTAAAAAAAAAAAAAAAAAAAAAAAAAATTACGTTTAAAAATATTTTAATGTTAAACTCAAATACAACAGAAATGATGATTCTGGGATCTCAGAAATAACAAAATAATATACATTTGTCTACTTTTTTCCTTGGCAGTTTATCTCCTGAATTTAGAGCACAAAGACCCAGCTCTTTCTTTGAGCCACACATTAGAAATGTCACTAAAATTATGATTTTTTTCATCTAAAAAAGATATTTTCTCTGGTACTTGTAGCCATGTTGTATCTCGTCTGTAACTTGTACAAAGTGCTGCTGCTAAAGTTTTAACAGGGAAAAAGAGAGAAGAACACATTACCCCTGTGTGAGCCTCGTTACATTGACAAAGAGATGCATAGGTGAGTAGTGCACCTCTCTTTCTAGGAATGAAAGACAAATGGTTTACCAGCAATTTCAAAGAAACTATTTAACTATTAAACTGGTCACTGATTACAAGTACAGGTTAATACCATTTTTCCATCTGCCACTGGCTGACTTGAAAACAATTTGAAAACAAGATTGTTTATTTCCATCAGCAGCAGATTCAATGCATTTCATTTGGGACTGTCAAATCCTGTCACGATTTCTGGCTGGCAGCACTCAATCTATTCAATATGCACAGATGAATTATTCTTATATATTCTTTCAGTAATATATAACCCATTACTGCTGAAAAGCAAGAGCAGCATTCTTATTCCAATTTGTCATGCAATATTGCAAAACAGTTTTCAAGATAGGAAACAGCACACCTCTCTTCATATAAAACTAGAGTTAGCTTACATTTCCCAACTGTAGCTTTATACAATCTCAATGTGTGAGGCAATGCTTTGGTGCAGCTTTGTAAAACTATTGGCAAAATAGTTCATTGTGCTGAAGCACTGCTGTACTGAGTATCCGTGATTTGCAGTGTTGAATAAAGCAAATTGCATTCTTCAGTTTTGCGTCCAGTTTTTAATTTTTAGTTTATTTTTTAATTTAAAACCACACACACTATATTTAAACACATCTGTTTTATTGTCTTTTGCAGGCATTTCTCAAGGTAGAATGCAGGATAACATAGTTGATCAGCTGATTGCTTGCCATTCTGGATTACACAGAACAAACTTTATATCAAATCCAAATGGAGACCACAATCAAAAATTCTAAGTTCTAAACAGAACAGGTTATTTCAGAGTGCTTGGAATGACAGGGTGGATTGGCTGACTGGGGGTACAGCTAACAACCGTCTTTATTGCTGACCCTGTTTACTGTTCATAAACTGTGGTAGTTTGCTCACATGGACAAAATATAGCTTTACTGAGTTTTAAAAACTGGCTATAAAACCACAGTAAGTCTAAAGACCATATCAATGCTGAAGTTAAACTTCAACTTCTGTGGCAGGTTTGCATTGAACATTTCATAGATGAGGGTGCACTAGTATTTGTTGTTGTGCACGTACAGCTTTTAAGCCATTCACATTTCTAGGTCAAGGGCTCTCCCTGTGGCAGCGGGCCAGCTGAATCCATGGTCACACATAATCCTCTGAAATAAATCAACTTTCCACAGAAATTCACTGCTTGCCAGCTCCAACATAAACAGAAATGTACACCACACAGACAGGGCAGCAGTCGCTCTACACTTTGCTCTTTTGGGTAAGATAGGGGAAGATAAACAAACAATGAATTCAGGATAAATCTGATTTTATTCCCAGTAATACTTGTTATGTAATGTTATATTGTAAATGGGAGTGTACAGTATTCCGCAGCTCAACTGGCTTTAGTTGTTGATACAGTGACAAGCGCCAACAGCAATGCTTCTGTATTCATTGGTCTGGCTCAATAGAAGTCAAATTGCTCTTTAAACTGGCTTGTATAAGCTAATACAATGGCATCGAAATAGAAAACGAATTGTATTATTTGTACTTACTAGTGATAATTGGTGTCCAAGATTCTAGGACTACCAACTACCAACACCTGATTAGGAATTGCAGTTAGTGTCAAACACATATTGGATGTGTTTATGTATCTAAACACAAAAAGGCTGGATCATGGTTACATCAATTTCTTGACAGTCTCTGATGGTTTACATATCTCTAATGTATGTGGCTTACATATAGACCGGTGAAAAACTAAACAATAAGTGTAATGGCATTAGATTGTTATCAACCTCATTACCCTGATTATGCATTCAATTTCTCCAAAAATAATGTATATGTGTACAGTTAGTAGTTGATATAGCTTTCCACACACAAAACCTAATGTCTTAATACATCTAAGATTGCCTTGCTGACACTCAAGCACTGGCACTTAATTATATAGTGACACACGTGTCAGTTTGCTTTTAAAGGAACTGAACCCGTTTATAGTCCCACTGTGCTGTTACTGCACATCCTGCCAATCATTCTGACAGGTCCATTTCTCCTGTGAGCAACCGCTGCTGGCTATTCTAGATTTAGTCAGACCAATAAAATAATATCCAATACAAATTATCTAATGTGATATATTTTGTGTGTTATGCCTTGACGGCAACCTTCAGCGGCCAAATAATAAAAATCTAAACTCCGACTCATTATTCTTCAGAATATCTAAAGCCGGTTTAAAATACATAGGGCTAACAAAATATTTCCACTAAATCGTATGGAATATGCGTTGCATCACTTCATAGTGCTCGCATTGTTAACAATTAAATACACTCACATTTTATTACTGACCACTCCTTCAACATATCTGCACTGCTACACTTCTTGTGGGTGTGCCTGGAATCCACTTCAAGAGGTCTTTTGAGGATAACATGTACATTGAATACCTGTGAGTCACTGGAAAAGCAACAATTGGTTACTGCGTACTTGCTTCTGGGAATTTTGAAGGAACTCAGACTCTCAAAAGCCACACATTCTCCTTCTCAATAGCAAAACCAATCTCAACTTCTTTGATGATTCACATGCTTTTAAAATCCCTGCATTCCTTTTTTTTTGTGGCTTCTTGAGACAGAATTCCTCTGGAAGGTGAAGAAATAAAATATCTTCAATAAGCAATATGTACATTTTTTTTGTTCATTAAGATCTTTGAAAAAAGTTACATTAAAAGGTTGCTTAGACTTTTACAATTGCACTGTCATTGTAGATATAAATTGTTGTAATCTAAAACTGTTCCATCCTAGTTCATATTGTATTTTAGTAGTGCTATGCTATAGTATTTGCACTTATTATAAACTACACTGTATTTAAATATTAAGCTTGCATTGTAACCCTTTATTGCCCTGTAACACCTATAAGTTGCCTTGGATAAAGGCTTCTGACAAATAAATAAATAAATAATAATATGGTAATACCTTGGGTCTTTACAGTTATCTGTCCTATATTATTTATCTTTTTTTCACCTTTGACCTTCACCAAATACAAGCAGGGCAGAAATAGAGTAACTTCCTCCTTAAGTACCATGTACTAAAATGTATAATATTCTATGCAAAAATGTATATAATCCAAAAGTTACAAATGTCCACAAGAATGTTAGTGAATGTTCTTGTTGTCTGTTTGGCTATAGGTGTTGGTAAACAATGCAAACAGGATGGATGTGATGAAGCCAGAACCCAGCATGACATGTGGGGGGAGCTATGCTGCTCCTGTCCTTATGATGACCTACACAAGATGGAAGTCTAGAGACCACTGGGTCACATTTGTCATAGTTCTGCATTAGAATGAACTAGAGCAGCAACAATTTTTTTTTAACCTGCTAGGTAACTGAGTACCTTTACTATAGACTAATGCAAATGTAATAATCTGGAGCACGTCACTTTGGGTCCAGAATCAGTCTCTTTCCATTGATTTTGGTGAGCTGTTTTATGTTAAATGACCAGAAGGTGACAGTGGTGTTAATATGTATTGTTAGTTAGCTGGGCTTTTGTTTGATAGTTTTAGTTAAAGCATCACCACTCATTTCTTTTTGACCTTGGAACTATATGGCTTTTATGAAATTTTGGTTTCTGGAAGATATAAAGACCTAATGCTTTGATATAATAATATAATAATATCTTTATTTTTATATAGCACCTTTCATAGTGGACCACCATCACAAAGTGCTTTACAGAGGTAGGCTGTGAACTGTGCATTATATGCAGAGTCACTTACAATAGGACATTAATGGTTTCATACTATCTGTATCTATAATTCTCTAGGACTGTGTCAGATTGTATCATAGATATTATGCAAGAAAATATTATTGCTGCAGTCCTAGAAATCTCAGACACCATTTGAGATATGAATTTAATCGATGCAGAGTGAACACTGACCTGGACCTCTGATCCAATATTTGTGCCATATCTAGGTCATGTGCTAGTATAAAGATAGTACACTAAGCTAAACTCTTTAACCCTTTCAGTGCCTTTTAACGAGAGGTCTCAATATGGCCATGCGGGGGCCCATTTATATTTGTTTAGGTAAATTGAATTGAGATATTGGAGCAAACCCCCCCCCCCCCCCCCCCCCCCCCCCCCCGAAAGAAAAACATTTCTAATTTCTATGACTCTCAAATTATCTCTTCGCTATCACTTTTAATTACTGTGTATGACTAAGCAATTGTTGTATACAGCTCCAATGTTTATTTATAGCTGTAAAATGAATGTAATGAGACAAAAAAGCACAGCACACCCCCTCTGGTTTCAACATAGGCAGATAATGCACTGGATAGTCTTAATCAGAACACAGCCTCCACAAAACACTGTGACAAACACAGAAGAATTCATATATTCATTAGTACTACTCTGCTTTCATTTGCATGTTAGCTGTCTCTTGCTTAGTGGTGCTGCTGCTGCTTTCTAAGGAAAACCAATTCAGGTATATAAAAAAAAAGGCTTTGTGAGCAGCTGTTATCTCAGAAAGTAGTGCAGTTCACATAAGCAAGTGCTTTTGAAAATATACAGGGTCAGGTGTAAGTGAAGTTACAGGATAAAAAGATAACCATTGACCTTCCACAGTAACTCAGATTACATTTTAATAAAAGTACTGCATTATTTTAGCGGCTTTTTAAAATGACTAAATAAAACAATAAAAAACAACTGATAAAGTTTGCAACATTTATTTTTGTGTGAGTGTGCATTTTATCATTAAATGAATTGTAGATCCCTCCACAAATTGTATCTGTTTTGCCTTTCCATTAGATACATAGGTCTTAAATGTGCAATTCTGAAAGAAACAGATGTCACAGCAAATGTGTCTTTTTGTTTTAAAACATAATGTCTGGTAACACTTTAGGTTAAAGTCAGTTCTCAATTTCTAAGCCTTGTTCACAGGATATTTCGTACACTTGCGCATCCTGGGCCATTTCACACTTTCTGGACTGATTTCAGCAATGTGTGCTGGGTCAAAGCATGTTACTGGCTGAAAGCAGCTCAGTCAATAGAGGAAGCATCTGGCTGGATGACAGAATAGAAGATTATTGAAGGGGTGTGGACAATTTTACCCTCTTGATGAAATTACCAAGTGAGTGCAACCCTAACTAAAAGCTTGGCTGGCAAACTAGAATTTATTTAACCAAGTGTAGTACCAGATATCATGTTTAATTATTATTATTTTTTTAAACTGGACACCATTTTAAGAAATAGAAGTGTACAACAGGTGAGATTTAGGGAGTTATTCCTGTTAGCTAGAATCACATTATAGATTGTCTACCTTTATAGTTGATTTTTTGTTTAGTGCCACTTTTGAAAAGCTGTGTGTACTGTGATTTTGATATGCATTGTCCTATGCAGTTTTCACATTTTAGTTTATTTCATGGTAAATATCTTGGAATATGATTAAACACGACATCACATATCACACAATTTACAGACTTGATTGTAAGCTTCCTTCCTTATACCAATCTTGTTCCTGTTTCAAGTTTAGCCGCAACACACAAGACTGGTCATCAAGTTTTGCTGGCAATGTTGGATTATGGGGATGCTGTTTATCAATCCACAACCTCAATTGCTCTGCAAAAAACTGAACCGTCTTTAAAATAAACAATAATATTTTTATATATGCAGTTCATGACCCATAATTGTGTTGTGTATAAAAAGCAGATTTCCTCTACCTTAGTAGAAACTATGTGGTACACTGTACTCTAGTTTTGAAATCACTCCAGTTTTTTTTAAAAGAGAGAAAAGAAGGTACACTAACCTGTTTTTCTTGCAGCTGTCAGCAAAAACAAATGTTGCAATCAAGCCTTTATTTATGTTTGAGAAAAAATAAAACTCAAACCAAAAATATTGGGATTTTCTGACTTTATAACAAGTGTACAGTTTACACTTAATTGATACATTATTAATAAAGTATATAGTGGTTTGGTTATAGTTCATGCTTCCACACAGGTTTTATGAATGAAATAAAAATCTTTCTGTTGACTTTCCAATACAGCCTTCCTGGTTTCTGCCACATTGCTACATCATTTCATATACATCATGAGGGATAAGTGGGGGTCAAGAAGAGCTACTTCTTTGTAGTGACCCCTGGACAACGTCTCTGATGGCAAAAATCTCTTCAAATCGAACTTACCATGCAATGCTTAAGCAAAGCAATGTTGGGCTTGGTTAGTACTTGGATGGGAGTGCTGTAGGATGCATGTTAAGCTCATACAAATATATGTAGGGATAAAAGATACAAGATGCAGCAGTCAAATCTGGTGAACTAACTAACATTTTGTGTTTCCTAAAAAGTCTAATAATGAGAATGCCCCTATAAATAAAATAAGTTACATAACTAATATGCAGATTGTCCCAGTTATGGTATGCCCGAACTGGTTTATTATGGAAGGTCAAGCCGATCTGCAGTGTAGTAGTGCCCTGCAGTGGCGCTTCCTGATTGGTGGATTGAAGTTTTGATATTTCTAATTGTTTCTACTATCAAATAGTTTAAGATCCATATTCAAAAAATACACTTGAGTGCTAATGCTCAAATAAGTTTGCTTTCTCAATGTGAAAAATGATTAGCCTGGCACACTTAAGTGAGCACTAACACTCAAGGTCTGTTTCTGAACATGAATTCTAGTGTGATTTAATGTGCCATTGCAGATGTGAGTCTCTGGAAGGGGGTGATAGTAAAATACAGGAATTAACAGAACTCTTCTGTCATCCCAAACTCCACATAGGAGCCAGGAGCATCAGTCTTTATAACACTCATTCACAACTCCCTCTTTCAGTCTGTCTGAGCTGAGAAAGCGCAGACAAGGTGTCAAGCTGTAAGAGTGGTGGTGGTGTTTTGCAGTAGGAGCGGTACGGTTTCTTACCCCCCTGCTGGGATGGTTCTTTATACTTTACATTGGAGTATGCAGATATTTGAAAGACAACACAATAGAAGCAATAGTTATTGTCACCTCCTGGTATGCAATCACACCCTGTTCCTATACTCAGCTTCACTTCAATGGTCTAACTGAAATCAAACTTGTCACAAAGCAGCTTTCTATAGTTATACTTGAAAAATACAGAATTTCAGTATAAAAAGCAAGCAAACAAACTAAAAGATATTAAGCAGTTTAACCCTTTAGCAGCTGCTAAAATTTAACCCTTTATCAGCTCTTAATATCTCTCATACTAGAATGAGTAGTGCATTTTTTAGGCATCAGTTTTGAACTACTAGAAGCCAACTCCTGTCCACCAAGGCTCAGACTGTTCTCCTCTTTGCTTTATGACTTGCTCAATGTGAGTTCTATCAGAGTATTTAATGAGAGTCTTGAACTGTATTTTATCTTTAAATACAAGACTTTCTTGATAGTTCTGTAACACTGTCAGTTTGTGTTTTTTTTTTTTTTTTTACAAAATAAATAAATACATTTTAAAAACTATCCATGTCTCCTTTAAAACTACAACAGCAGGGGTGTGGTGTAAGCACAGCCATTAAAAAAAGTCTCTGTATCAACAAGTTCTTTTCACTTCCTCAATCCACCGAGCTGCAGGCTGGGAGTTTAAGTTAAGGACACGTGTTGTACATGTTGTATACTCCTCTGTGTTGACAGATGGCTGCAATGCTTTGCACACACCCTTGTCATATTACTATAACTTTGTGTCAGCCCTTAAATGCATGATTCCTTTTTCACTGAACAAGAATTTGCATGGCTTTGAACTTTGAAGAGACAGTGCAAGTGTTTGTCTTGTCTTCTACCTTTCCCCTTTAGCTACAATTGAAAGTAGTTTTTACACATTTAATAAGGTTGTAAGCCAACTGAATGCAGTAGATCAATAAGTGTCCATGTAAAATGTGCAGTTAAAATTGAAGTCCCGTTTTAAATGTTTAAATTGTTTCGTGAGCTATACAGAGGTTGGAGATGTTTTGTACATCTTATTAGAGCTGCAAGTAGTACAAGGAGCATTATTAGCGTGTGTGTGTGTGTGTGTGTGTGTGTGGGGGTCTATAGCTTAATTTGAAAGATGTAAACAAACTGTGGTGATTAACAAGCCAGGGGGTTGCTGGTAATCAGACACCAAAGGATATTAAGACATTATCTTTGCTTCATCAGGCTACTTGGAAATGTGGTTTCCAATTTACTTTTAATCACATTAAAACCCTTTACAATGAAAACACCAACTAGCAGTGATTCAACACATCACATTATCAAAACTGCTTTTGATTACAGGGATTTATTTATTTATTTATTTAACTTCTCCACTGTCAGCACTGTAAACATGTAATGTACTTCACATGGACTACAGGTCTCCACTATATTGTGTGCATAAATTGAGTAGGAGACAAAGCAAATGATGTACCACTGGTTTAGATTACTACAATGTGTACATCATGCCTCAGGGTAATTTTCTGTCTTGTTTTAAAACTGTAAATGATACTCTTTGATCATCTTTACATTTTTAGGGAAACATAATGAGTTGCTGGTCAGGAAGTAATGACAACAGTACTGTAAATAAATCGCGCTGTTACACCAGCTTATTGAAAATAATAAATTAACAAAATAAAAGGTTTAACAAAACAAAACAAACACTGAACAAACCAAACAAAAAGAACACTCAACCAAACAAGTATCATGCTGGTGTTGAACCAGCACAAGTACAAATTTTTTTCTTTTTTTGTTTCTCTCTCTCTCTCTCTCTCTCTCTCTCTCTCTCTCTCTCTCTCTCTCTCATCCCTCATCACTGTACACTCAACCCCGAGTGAACTAATTTGTGCAATCTCCGTGCCCACATGCAAATACACATTTTACTCTGTGATTGTGCAATCGCTGTGCCTAAATACAAATATACATTTTAAATCACCTGTGCACCAATACATACACCAACAATAACACACTACATACAGCATAAAACACAAAACACAAAATACTCACCCTGGCACATGAATAGAAAAGGAATGTAGAGCTGAAATTGGTCGAACTCTTGGCTGACAGATTCCATTCAAGATTTTCATCCTCCACTGCCTCCTTGACGGGTTTCACTAGCTTTTGGGAGATCATTATACTTCATAAATCAGCTAACTCACAGCCAAGCAGAAAGGCTTCATTTGTCAACATTCAGTTATCCCCTCACAGCTCTGTTAGATCACTTTATTTTTGATGGGAACAGTCCCTTCCATTCATCTTGGGTCTTAATAAAAGACTACTAAGAGTTGTTTGACATGGACTAATGTCCACTGTGGACTGGGTAGAGAACAACACACTTGTGTCCATAATTGGATCTGAATTGGGCCTCCAGGTATGAAACGCATGAGAAGCTAATGAATAAGCCTACCACTTCAAACATTCTTCTTTCACAACTCAAACAGTCTATTCATATAATTTGTAAGGGTGAATTTGGAGGAATGAGTGTGACATTAATCGTCTCACTCTGCTGGTCATCCTAGACCTGATAGCTGAATTGAGGGATGAGCTAGACCTCAGCTTGAATCTAGGGACCGCTATCCCTGCACATGTGAAAGTGCTGTGTTCTCTGCACTACTTAGTCCCTAGTTCCTTTCAGACTACATTTCTTGGCAAATTTCTGGATGTCATGCTAAAGGGCAGGCCAATACATATAATTTCCTAAGGATACTAGCAGAACTGATGTTGGCTGAGGCTTTTCCAAACAACTCTGTTTCATGCTGAGCGACCTCAGCCATAAGGACTCTCAGCTACTTCTCCGAAAACTTTTCTTTTGCATGCGTCAAGAGGACTTTACTGCCCTTCTTCTGACATTTTTTTTGGTTTGTATTTTCATGCTCCACAAATGTCATACAGCCATTTACATCCTAACTCTGCAACTAGTGCAGCCACAAAATAGACCGATGCACAACAATGAGACCCTCATTATCATAATTGTGGATCATTATTTGTGTGTGTTGAGTTATTTGCATTGCTCTTAAGCTTACATGGGGTGCAATTATTTGGACAGCGTCTACACTTACATCAACTCCATTGCGTGGTAGCATTGCATTTCTTAATAAAGGACGAAAGGGGTAATAACCAGACTTTAAAATCATTTTTGTTAACTCTTATAATCCCCCGTTGGTAACTGAATCGTCTGCGAAGGTGAGATAGTGGAGGTAGTCATATACAGGTATTGTGGAATAAATAATAATTGCTTCCCCTGAGTCAAAATGGAAATAAAATCTAAAAACAAATAGCTTTATATCAACAGTGACTTGTGAGAACACTATTAGTTGTTAAGCTTGTGTTGGGTCAATGTTTTAAAGTCTTGGTTATATACCTTTTTAATACGATGTTCTTCAAGTTGGCAGAGACGTGTGAATGCTAAGTGCAGTAGTTCTCCAAAACAACCAGCAGAAGGAGCATTTTGCATGGTTAGGATAACAGGGCCTTCTGGCAGGATGTGCTATAAAAGGCTGCGGTGTACTTGTAGTTTATTGATTTAAAAAAAAAATAATTTACCAAGGCATAAAATGGTTAATGTTCAGAGATTATCCCATGGTTCCAAATCACAAGACATGGCCTGACTAGTAGAAACACCTGCAATAAACCTGGCACCATGTACAGACCTGTTTTATGTAACAAATAACCAGTGGAGCTTCTAACAAGCATATGCATTAAAGGACGTGCAATAGTTGTATGTTAGAAATTAATGATTAGGCCGAGTTTGGTTATGAGGGAAAGTTGTGAGAAAAACATATAATACTGAGCAGCTCTGTCTTACACAAACTTTGCACCATATGTTTTAACTCTAGCAGCTCCAAATCTTTCACAGGTGTCCTTGGGAGTTTCACATTTAGTTCTAAAAGATATTGCTACATTTTTTGTTGTCTAAAGCAACCTGTTAATTTCCGTTTTTCAGGTACTACTAGGGCTGGGAAAGATCAAAGTATATTTGCATACGGCTCACCTCCCACTCTTCCTTACCACATGTTTTTTCATTCTTTCAGTTTTTACATAATATACACTGACAATGATATTAGCTAAGACAGGTGCAAAGTGCTTTGTGGCTGTAAAACACAGATATTTCTGCCAAAAATCGTAAAGTGAAACTTTAGCAGCCATTAAAAATGCAGCATATGTAAATAATGCTTTTCATCTTGAGTTCTGCACTGGCCATCAAATTAGCACTCTGCCATCATTAATCCATTTAAATGATATTGAAATGCATTCAAATGAAGAAAAGAGCATGAAATTGGGTGGGGATCTGGAATACTAAGCGGGCGCAAACATTCTAATGAGATGTAAGGATTTTGCCTTGCACTTGGGCAATTGCTGACCCTCCAAAAACTTTGCACCTCTTCTGCAGGTGCAATTGTTTGCACTACTCCTATCCTTACATCAGCCCCTGTATTCTTTAACTGATACCGTATTCATTGACCAATGCTGATGGGCTGAGTTTTTTAAAAAGGGTGAACTTTTTCATTTAATTTTTGCATTTCACACAATATTCTGACTGTGACACAATTTTATTGTACGTTCCCAGGTGATGGGAAAACCCCACCATAGCAACAATTAAAAGCATTTGCCAGATGCCATGAGCAAGGCAGGGTCCTTATACTCATGGCATATTGTATTGAGATGCAGAAACATACACTGTAGAGGCTTGCAAGTACAATATCTCTAATGCTGTTATCCAATTTCAGTTGTTACAGCTTTCATTTTATATTGTTAATTGTTCAATGTAAAAGTTAGCTAAACATGACTCTTTACTGAAATATGCAAGTACACTGCACTACAGTATGCAAGATGCTGAAACTGTCAGCACCCCCAACATCCCTTCCACTCCCACTCACCTCACCACCCTTTAAAGCATTCATAAAACAGTTTTGATGTGGAACTGACAAAGTGCAATTACACTACAATAATAAATGTTGACAGTGTATTACAAGGTTTTTCGACAAGGCTATGTAATACAATCCTGCCATTCAATAAAGAAGTTGCTTTACATGACAGCAATCAATCTTATCAATGGTCATTTTTTCTGTCACCTCCGCAACAGGTAGTAGGACTCCACTACTCTACTCGACTCTACTTCTACTGAAGGTTGTTTGGTTCATTGCTTGTGCTGTATACTTCAATTTGCATATTTCAAAGCTATAGCTTAAAAAATCACCACCACAGGACATACGATTTCTATTTGAATTTCAATGTTTGTCTTTTTTATTTTTTTTGGTGGTATTTCCTGTGATTGCAATAATGCCTCTTGAAAACTTTTCCAATACAACTGCGGCTCCTACCCTTTTATCCTGAAATGCACGTTAACAAACACTTACACACACACACACACACACACACACACACACACACACACACACACACACACACACACATACACACACACACACAGTCACCCTGACTTTATCTGTCAAGCCTATTGTGGTGTTTGTTACATGCATGACTTGTGTATGTGTGTGTGTGTGTGTGTGTGTGCGTCTTGTATAACAATGCCTATTGAAAAGCCAATGCCTATTGAAAAGCCTCCGGCACTGACAGAGTTAAAGCTGGCTGGTGTGTATGCACTGATCCCTGGCTCTCTTGGCTGCCTGCCAGCGTGTTGCCTTGTCTCCATCCCCTTCTTGTATAGAGTAGAATCCTTGAGCTATTGCAGAGACAGCCAACTGCTCCATATTTGGCTTCTGTTACACACATAGAGAGAGAGAGAGAGAGAGAGAGAGAGAGAGAGAGAGAGAGAGAGAGAGAGCTAGCTAGGCTAGCTTTGCTGCAGACATCATTCTATCGTGGAGGGGAGACAGAGCAGTGTCACTGCAACAGGAAAGTGCATTACACCATAAGTAAGTCTGCTGTTTTGTTTAGATTGATGTATTTACTAGAATCATCTATCCTGCGGCCACGCAGACCATACGTAAGAAAATGGGTCATTATTAGGAAGAACATCGTGGATCATGCATGTCAGCTTTTTATTTATTTATTTATTTTTTTTTTTCATATCTTGTTTTAAATGTTTATGTCCGACTTTTGGATTTACAGTACATGACGAAGTCGTAGAGCGGTGTTTGTTTTGCATTGCGTGGTGTCTGTCATTTTTTCAGAGGTGCAATAGTTCAGAGGAAGCGCAGTCAAAGAGAGCGGGTGGTGTGTAGAATAGTAGTCGAGTAGCAATGCACTTAGCCGGCGGAGATAGGACAAGGTTTCTCCTGTTTGTAGTATTAGCGCTGTTCCGTCTACTCTAGTGGTTTTTACGTCACATTACAGACGATACCAGCAATTGAAAACACGAAACGTTCACATAGTAGTGTATAGTTTTACATGTGTTGATTCGTAGTAGTACACGGTATTAAACCAGTTTCAGTTTTGTACAGTGGTTTACAAATGTTACAATCGCACTATCATTATGATGAGTACCAATACCAATGCCTGTCTACCTATGATGTCAGATAGCTCAGCGCTCAGGTTATGTGCAGGCTATTTATATATTGCTTGTTACAGTAAGGGCTGGCTGAATGCATTAGGGAATACTTCAAAACAGATTTGAATTAAAACAAAACTGATTGTAATTTCCTCATTTTACTGCAAGAAAAATTGTCAGATAAAAAAATTAATAATAAAAAATACAGCCTATACTATTCATTTTGTAGTTCTTCCTTTTTTAAAAAAATAATTGCTATTGCTGCTTTCTTAAAGGTATAATTTAAATCTCATGTTCTGGTCAATTATGTATGATCAAGCAGCCTTCTTCTGTTACATAAATACACAGCCTAGCCTACTGTGCGTTTTAAATTACTAATATCTTAATTTTGAACCGGGGCAGTCCTCTTTTATATTTAAAGCTTTAATTGATAGATATGTGCATTATTTTGTATGTTTACAAAATGCATGGATTAGGTCTCGTTATTAATCAGATTTCTAAGAACCACCTTAAACACAAAGCTGCCAAGTGTGTGTAAATGAGAGAGAGAGAGAGAGAGAGAGAGAGAGAGAGAGAGAGAGAGAGAGAGAGAGAGAGAGAGCGAGAGCGAGAGAGCGAGCAAGCGAGCGAGTTTACTGTTCGTGAATTGGAGGGAGAGCGAATTGAGACAGAAGACCATACTTATTTCCCAGCCATTGGACTGCAGTTGAACTTGACAATGAGATATTTTCTTTCATTATCACAAGCAAACTACATTTCCTTTGTCTTACGCTATCAGTGACTCGCTTCTGAATTGAAGAGGGTTTAAACTGATTGTTTTTGAGTGTGGAGAGTAGGATGATAGCAGGTTCCCTTGAGCTCTCTCTGCCAGTCTCTCTCTCTCTCTGTCTCTTTCTCTCTCTCGCGGCTCTCCCTGCATGTAGATTCCTATCAGCGGTTTAGACTTTCAGTGCACTTACTAGAGCTATGATCAATCAGGCAATTAGATCAGGCTGCTATGGCAACAGACAGTATTTATTCATCCAGTCAGGTGTGTTTATCTTGTGAAAGGTCCACTGCTGATTTCTTGTGTACTCAAGTTACACAGGTTCTGCATAGTAGTCTTTGCTTGCTCCCATATGTCATGCTGCTTTTACCATGTGATAGTTAACCATTTGGTTGACGGTTGTTTTGCAATTACTAACTGTCTACTAGGTACTTCAACGTATAGTGGAAAGATAATATTGTCAGGCAAAGCAGTGAAGCTTACTGCTGCTGGTATCCACTTGTAAAATTACTTGAAAAGTAAAATACACATTTTATAATCTTTTCCACAAAATGTATAATATTTCGTGGACAGCTGAGGTTTGAGGCTTTTTAGTTACGTTCCATTTCTGGTGTTTCAAATTGTAACCCTTTCTCTGCCACATAGCTTAAATCTCTTGCCATATCCAGCAACCAGACCACACACTTTGAGATAGTGTCTTCACATTCGGTACACAGCTGATGGTCAGCAAAAAAAAAAAAAAAAACTTCTGGAAAAACTACCTGCATTTTATCTTCATCCCAATAAAGCAAAACAAAGTGTAGGGGGTGGGGGTTCTCCCTGGCTACCTGGGGTGAGGGTGGGGGGTTCTCCCCCTACCCCACCCCCTGGTCCCCCCCACCCCCAAAGGGGACGACTCCCACAAAGGGGGACGGGGGGGACCAAGGTTCCCACTGGTTGAGGGGGGGGGATGGGGGTTCAGTCCCATCCCTGGAGTCAGGGGGACCGGGATGGACCCCCTGGCTTCCTGGGGGGAGGGGTGGAGGTTCCCCCTGGGGTGGGGGGAGGGGGACGGGGGTTCCAACTCTGGTTCGAGGGTTGAGGGGTGGGTGATGGGGGTTCTCCTGGCTCCCTGGAGTGAGGGGTGGGGATGGGGTTCCCTTCTGGCTTCCTAGGGTGGGGGATGGGGGTTTTAATTTCCAACAAATCTGAATGGCTAAATATGATGAACAGTATCAACAAATATCTACATTTTTTAGGTTCATCAAGGGCTGTTTTTGCGGGGGCTTTTAATAAAACTTGTGAATCTTGTTTTGAAAGTACATAGGAAGAATGTAAGGTAATATTCATGGCCAATTCCAAAAATGTTATGAAGTCAAAACCACCTGGTTGATCAAAATATTGCAGTTTAAGACTACTGCCTGTGTAGTTAGGAGAAGAGCTGGGAGTAGCAGGCTGTACTCACAGCTCTTCTCAATTATTCAATCAATACCCGGCCACATTCTGCACAAGGATTTGGCATGGGCGAGAATTAACCCCATCTCTGCCAAACTTCAATTCAAAATAATACATTTATAATAAAATACTATATACATGCAGCAGGGCTATGTCGTGTCACATACCTCCCCCCACGTGCGCAGTACGGATGGCCACCAATGGCCACCTCCCCCTTTGAACCCAAGTCCTTTCTCCAGAAGTCTCCTTGGTTCCTGTGGGTGGGCTGGAACAGGGGGCCAAACCAGGCTTCAGCGGTGGTAGTCTGGGTTGTGGTCCCCTCGGGGCTCCTTTACAGAGGGCTGGCTCATCACTGGCAGCGGTGCTGGGCCCGCAATGTATACACATTGTTTTGCTTTGAACATTTCCAGTGTGTCTGTACAGTATGTAAACAGTTTATATAAATATGCTTAATTTGAAGTTTGTTTAGGCTTTATGACAAAAAAAGAATAACAATATATTGCCAAATTGTCCAGAGAATGGCATCCTTTTGAAGAAAGTCATTTATTTATTAAAGATGAAACATGTTCTGATTTGCAAGGCTTTTTCTGAAGTCTATGTAATGCAATGCAAAATAGCCTCAGAGCTCAATTTGTGTTACTGGCCTAAACAAATCCCTATACACCATTATACTGACTACATACAGTAGTGAAGTTTGTCAAAACACATGTGGCAGTGGGTAGGAATGGGCAGTTCTGGAGTATGATAAATCACACATTTCATAATTTAGCCTCTGACGTACTTCAAGTATCCTATAGGAAATCAAGATGCCTGTACAGTTCTTTTTTATGCATTTACCATCCTACCCCATGGCATTGTTAAGTCACACAACTATGCGCCGCTGTTTACAATCATTCACAAGTTATTACCAATTAAACTTCATATCCCTGAAAATAGTGCAGCTAGGAAACTATGATTTGGAGTGATTTAGTATGATCGACAAACCCTCATAATTTCATAACATTCTTAGGTGGTGACGCAGAGGTTCCCAAAATTTCTTTGCTGCATTCCCCTTCCGAGACACAATAAACAGTACAGTCTTAGAAAAAGATGATTTTCCCAACATATAATAACATATTCTTCTGAAGACAGAACGCAACATAGCACAGTACCACTATTCAAATACTTAATAAACTTGAATATAAAAGAACACCCAGTGAGAAGGATGAGCCTGCTTGTTAGCGCAGTTTTTGGTATCTCGGCTTGATTTCGGAGAGTGTAAACCTCACCGATTTATGTACTTGTTCTTGTTGTAAATAAGCGAATAAAACCCAGTTTCACACAGATATGTTGAGGCAAAGTGAACAAGTATTTCGACAGCTGTTTGTGACAATTCAGTGAACTCTTTTTGAATTGAGAGACAGAACTGATCAACAGGTATATGTTTGAAATTATCTCTCAAAACAGAGTTGCCAGCAACATTAATCAAATTCTCTTTTATACTCATGGCAACATTGGCCTTTGCTACAAAGTTCTCTCAAAATGGATTTCGAACCCAGGCAAAATCCTGCAATTCATTTGCCTCACTTTCGGGAAATTGTGTGCAAAGCTGGGACAAACGCTCCACTATCACATATTTAACTTCCAGGACCAACATTCCAGAATTCATAATGACAGAAGACAGTGTCGGAAACATAACTACATTGTCTTGCTTCACACAGCTACTCCAAAGCAAACGTTTTTGGGAAAAGCACCGTACTTTTTCCTGTGCAATGAAAATGTTACAGTTCTTACCTTGCAAAGAAAGGTTAAGTTCATTGAGCTTGTCAAATATGTCAGCCAAATAGCTCAGTAAAACTTGAACTCTCTGGTCGAGTAAGTGTTGGGGAGTGAGAGTTCATCACAAACAGACAACACTGTCTGAGTTCGCAGACTCCTGCCAAAACTTTACCCTGTGACAGTCATCGAACTTCCGTATGAAACAGAAGTTGCTTGTGCAAACATCCCACCTCTTCACATGGCACTGAGAAAAGTCCTGAGTTCAGTGGTTGAGCTTTTATGAAGTTAACTATTTTTAATGCAGCAGTTAATGCATCTGACAGCTCTTTTGGCATCACTTTTGCAATAAGCGCTTCCCAGTGATTTAACAATTACATCATACACACACACTGTGGTGCAACAGCCTTTATACGAGCTGCAAGTCCACTTTTGTGTCCACTCAGGGCTTTTGCCCATCAGTACAAATCCCGACAACAATTCCACTTAGTGTTTTTATCTGTCGTGTTACCATCTAAAATTTTGAACGGCTCCTCAGAAGTAGGTCTCCTTGAGGCAGCGTCATCTTTATTTTCAGATGAGATGATGTATCAAACATAAACCATTATCTGGGTTGCATTGGTGCTGACAGTACAGGCTTTGCCTCACTGCTTCAGTGTCTTGTGCCATATCAGCAATTCTGCGGCTAACCATCAGATAGTAAAATGAGACATAACTGATCATCAACTTTACTCCCACATACTATCAATGCCATTTCAATCGCTTCTGGAAGCACAAGATCTTCACCAATCGTATGAGGTTTTCCACTTCTTGCTATTTGGAAGGAGACACCATACGATGCTTCAAGTGCTTTGGCAGGTATAGCGCTACTTTCTTTGATTAACCTCCTCTGTCCTTTGAGTTGAAAGAGCTTTCGTTCAAAAAAGATCTTGTGGCTTATATCTGAGGGCAGGATGTTTGGTCTCCAGATGGCGTTACTTTTAGTTTGGTGGTTTCATGCTATCATTGGCAAGAACATCCGCACAAACAACACAATGTGGTCGCTGATGCTTGTCAGAACCAGTGAATGTAAATCCCAAGTCCAAGTATGGTTGGTATTTCCTGTTCTTTTTTTTTGCTTGACTTTACCTGTTCCTTCATCAATATCCTCAATTTTACGCTTAAAAAATGCTCCATTATTTCCTATTGTTTGCTGTCTAACGTTAACACAACCGATCGCTAGCGAGAACAATAATGTGAGTCGTGTTCTCATCTCTATGCTCGCTCGTCGGGTTGGGTGTTAAGGGGCGGCGTTGGAATATTGTTCAGTAAAGCTCTGGCACGAATCACCTTGTTTTACAATCGCCAAGAAGTCAGAAACAAATATTTATCAGTCAGGTCTTGCGCCCCCTGATAACCTTGTCACACACCCCTAGGGGGCGCACCACCCAGTTGGAAAAAATCTGCCTCAGAACTATATGAAAATTGCATGCAACTTAGCTGCAGCTAGGAGCAGGTAAACGGTTGTTCTGAGAAATACCTTGCTAGTTGTATACGGTTTAAAGTTGTTACATTCCTTTCAGAAAACATGACCATGCCCTTACTAAATTGGAGCTGTAGTAGCTGTAGGTAAATTCACAATAACCACCTGAAACTGATGACTGGGTACCAGTTTCCTTGTGTTATGTTGCCTGTTTGAAAGCTGTGCCCTAGTCTCACTTAAATGACCAGTTTTGAAACCTGATGTCATGCTGTTGTAGCTAGCATGGTTAAAGGGACATTCGGGAGGCATACTGTAATAGCATATCATCACATTGTTATACCAGATTTGATCTGGTTTACACCCTGTCATTTATAGTGCAATGTGTACCATGGACAAACACAATTGCATGTTTTTCTTTTATTGTTCTGTGGGGGTGCACAACTGTGATATTGTGAAAAAGTGCCTACATACTGTATGTGTCACACTAACAATTATCTTATGAAGCAATCATGATGAAACGTGATGTGGACACTGGCCAGAGTCTGTTGGGCTGATATATCTTTTCCTGGACGCACCCAAGTGAAGAATGTTTTCAGTATTATTCTCCAGCTGTTTTCCTAGCCATGATGTGTAAATAAAAATATATTGCAGCAGAAAGTGACATACCATCATCAGAGACCATTCTTACCAGCATGCAGGAAAGCCAATAAAACAGGAATAAAAGAGTCAGCAAATAAAACTCCTTTTGCCTATTTACTGTGCAGCAACTGCAGTTACTGCATTACATGTTATTTCTGAGGTTGCAGTTTCTATTCTAACAGGACAGGGTAATACATGACATAGTAACTAAATATAATGTAAAGCAGATAAAACAGAAATACACACATTATAACCTTGTACTGTTGTGTAAAAAAAAAAATCCACAGATGTAAAAGTGTTGATACTTGGCCTGTGTGAACAACTGTATTCTTTCCTTTTAAGAACATTATGAAGCATGCAGTGCTGTAAGAATGTGTGGTGTGCCTTTTTGTGGCAGCTGCTGCTGGGCAGAGCATAATTATAAAGGGGAAGTGGCCTGAACAAGCATGCAGAGACATGTCTCTTACTAGATATTTTCATACTGTATACTGTAATAGGCTGTTAAACTGAGACAGAAGCAGGAAGAGAGTAATTTACTACAGCTCACCACACATACGCATGTTCTCACACAGGCTTATGCATCATGAAAATCCATATTGAATGTTTTATAGTAAACAGAAAACTAAATCAATACAAACCGTTAGACCACTAAAGTTTAATGGAGCGCTTGCTCTTAAAATAAAATCCACTCTGGAAACAAGTAGGTTTTGATGCATTTTCTCTGTGTTTATTTATTTATTTATTTTTAAAATTTTAGTAAAAGTTTAAATATGAAACCATACTGTAGAGCCCTTTGTAATACTACCGAAAGACTTCATGGGATTTCATTTTAGTGATGGAGAGTTTAAATATGAAACCAGGACTGTAGAGCCCATTGTATATTACCGAAAGACTTCATGGTATATATATATGATATATATATATATATATATATATTATCTTGACATATATATCATATTGTAGATTTGACATCTATATATATATTATATATATAATTAAAAACAGTGATGTAGTTAGTTATCTGTAGCACCAGCAAAAGCATCCAGTGGTTTTGGTGAAAGGTAAGAATGGATATTGTGGCTTTTCTAAAGAGTTTACCATTATAAAAGTTTCCCGTAGTAAAAATATAGCAAAGTGTAATAAAGCATAGTAAAAGCATGTTAAAGAAAATATAAGAACTGTAAAGCCCAGAGAAGTAAACAAACATCACATTGGAGGTGATGCTTACAATCCAATCAAAAACTAAAATACTGAACACCTTGAAACATAATTTAATTTGCATTTGGAACTGAAGAAATGTTTGAAATGTACCTTGCTTCAGGTTAATTGTATGTTTTAATGTTCCAAGAGGTTTAGCTGTTACTTATTCGCCATGTAAATTATGCCATGCATTTATTAACGGCTCTCTGTGTAAAAAAGAAAAAAATGTTGTGCACTCTCGTCCCAATATCTGTGCTAAATAATTTACTGCAGTTTTGTTTGCTTGTGGTGACTGAATTACTTCCCTATGCATTCACACACACATGCACACGCACACACAAAAATGGAACATAATGTTTCAGTTTAAATGTATTAATGCATCCAGTGTCTCTTCAAAAGGGCAGCTGTAGCGTTGGTTTTCTGTTTTGTTGATTGTGAACCCTAAATTCAAGGCACGCACCCTATATACAAAAATATGACATCACAGTGTGAAGCGAAGCAAGCCTAATACCTTCTTATACAGTAGCTTGGTTCAAGGACGTGTTATTGTTAAATTAAACTTCAAACACATCTCCAAACAAAGTGAGTCAGTTGAAATGTAAAATTAATATAGGTTTGATTCTTTGTAAATTAAATAATACAGGAGACTAAATTAGGCCTGAAAAGGGCCAGGCTTTTTGGAAACTGTTGACTGCTGGACTGTGAGCTGTTGTTATGAAGAGAGGAAGTTCTGGGTAGGGAAGAGAAAAGAACTAGGTTATAGACAGCTGATCGGAATTTATTTTCTTGTAGGTCAGAGGTCCATGCTGTCCATATTTATTTGTTATGTCTTTATGCAGGGCCCACCTAAAAGCCCCTCTTATCCGTACTAATACTTTGAAACCTCTCTGTAGATCCTCCCCTCTCCCATGGTATTAAAATCCCTCAATGCTCTCAAGTAACTGACCCACAGATTCAGGAAAGCAGAGGAGGATTGCTAAGCAGAGTCTTGTAACGAAAGCATGGGGGGGTATAGTTAACAAATGTACTATAATTAGGGCTTTTCAGTGTTTTCTTTCGACTTTTCTAATCTCCTTTAAAAGCCGTTTGTGTATCTCAGTCACAACTGAGTAACATAAAATTAATTTTATTTACTGAGTTTTTCTATGAAACAACTAAATGGGCTTTTAAATCTTAAGTCTTACTTTTTCATTTCAAAGCAGAAGTGACTCTACTTTATTAATGTAAATACAGTCATGCAGAATGATTGTAATAAAGTGTGTCCAGCATAAAATACTTTATTTTTCATTATAGCTTTAATAAAGATTATTCGCTTATTAACGTGTTGCAATCTCGTTTGTACATTCTACTTGTTAATCAAAAATTAAGGCTTGGCCAATTTAAAAGCCAATTTAGTTGTTTCCCAGAAAAAAAAAATCCCCTGTAAATTAAATCAATATTACTATTAACATGTTTCTCAGTTGTGATTGAGAACACGAATGGCTTAACAGGTATCAATTGAATTCTTAGAGAGTAGAAAAGTTGGGGTGAAGCACAGAAAATCAGAAGCCCTAACTGTAGTACGCACATGTTGTTGCATCTGACCTTGTGTAAATCAATGGAGCTTTTCTTGTTCGTTAAAAAACTGCAAAACTGTAGTAGAAAGAAATTACCTTTTGGAAAATGACACTCTTTTCTGTTGCCTAATGGAAAATGACTGTCAGCGTTGTCGACAAGTTTACAAGTGTTGCAAGATGTAATTGCAGGTAAAGTCACAGGTTTCAAAGCGTGTAATTATTGGTTGCTTCTAAACAGTCTCTCAGCAGTGTACAGTGGTGTGAGCACCCACACTGTACTCTTCTGCGATAGGAGGAGAAGTGGGAGAAGTATGAAGGGGTTGGGGTCTCTTTCAATTCAAAGTCAATCACCAACCAATACTTTTGGGATATGCCTGCCACAGGTCAGGTACTTACTGAGCATTTTATGTCAGAGCTGCCAATAGGCCCCTCTGGGGAGTGACGTCCTCGGTCGTGCCTCCCAAGAGAACAAACAGTCACTCCATGGAGCTGACTTCTTCTTTTGCTTCTCACATCAGATAAGTAGGGTAGGTATAAAAACTTATCCCGTTGCTGTGATTACGTCTGTATGAATTTTTTTTTCTCTTTTCGACAGCCTGCATCACTTGCCGATTGTAGTCTGCTTTCTAACTCCGCAGCCTCTGCTGTTGTGTGCGTTTTTCTTCTGCAGCTAAAAAAAAAAAAAAAGACTTGTGATTTCCTCCACCGGGACCCTGCTGTTGAGACTACTCCACCAGCCCACCTGCTTAGTGCACTTGGCCTAATCAAAAACAAATAATAAAAATTCACAGTTTTCCCACCTGGGGTGGTAACTGTTCTAATAAAACCCTCACAGCTTTGCTGTTGTGTGTGTTTTTTTCCTTACTGCTCTTGCAGTAAAAAAAAAACCCAAAAACATAAACACAAGCAGTACATTCTCTATTACTGCAGCTCTTCAGCCTGTGCTCCACCCTGGCATACACTATCAGCTGCCCTGGTTGTGTGTGACTGCACGTGGTTCAAATCCTTGCCCATGCTGCACCGTGGTTTTCTGTACTGCTCCCCTGTGCCTAACCGCAGCCATCAGAGCTTGTGTTTCCACCCCAGCGTATCCTACATGCTACCCCAGGTTGTGTGACTACACGTAGTTAAGGCTAAACAGCTGCCCAGTACCTGGGTGCTTCAGTGCCCCAACATGACCCTGGTGCCCTTGGTGCACGCACCCTCGGTGCTCGCTGCCCTCGGTGCTTCGGTGCCAGTGGTGCTTCGGCGCCCGTGGTGCTTCAGTGCCTGCAGTGCTTCGGCGCCCTCAGTGCTTAAACGCTCTGTGCCTCTGTGCTTTGGCGCCCAGCACGCACGCGCCTTTGGTGCTCTTGGTGCCTCAGAGCCTTGCCGCTCTTGTTGCTTCGGCGTCCCAGCACGTCCCTGGTGCCCTTGGTGCACACGCCCTCGGTCCTCGCTGCCTTCGGTGTTTCGGTGCTCTCGGTGCCTCAGAGTCTCGGTGCCTCTGTGCTTCGGTGCCCTTGGTGCTTAGACTCACCATGCCTCTGTGCTTAGACACCCCAGCATGTCTATACCATCTGCAAGCATGGCTAATTTCCACATTTGGACATCCTGCAAGGCGTTGCTTTCTGCACAGGACAAGCACACCCTCTGTGTCCGGTGCCTGGGCATGCAGCACACCTCATCTGCCCTTGCTCTATTTATGCAGCGTTCCAGCCTCGGGTACTACGCTGGAGGCTTGATAAGTTTACAAGTGCTACAGCCCCTGCTAACACGGCAGAGGCATCAGCGGCGCTGAGAGCTCCTCCCTCCCCCTTCCGCAATCTGTCCCTGAGCCCCTCACAGAGCATTCCCTGCGCTCAGGTACAGGTGCCTTGGTCTTGCACCCGCTCTCCAACTCGTAGTTCCAAGGGGGCCAAACTCTTGAGACAGGCGCAGAACATTATGGACTTGAAAAACCAGATGTCCCAAGTCCTGGAATATGTGACCAAGCAGAAGGCTTAAGCCCCTGCTCCAGTCCTGGTCCCTGCCCTGGAGCTGACCCGTATTCACCGGGGTGGTCACCCCGGATGTCCCAGAGCCAGATGTCAGCATGGCTGATGAGGACCAAGATGTGATCTCGATTGCAGCCTTTTGGGAGGATTGCTCCCTCCATCAGGAGGAGGAGGAAGGACAGGTCGAAGATCTGACCTCTGAGATCGGCCCAAGCTCAGAGGTAACCTCTGACGCTGGAGTTTCCCCAATCTCAAGCTCGATCCCAGCACTGATGGAGGGAGGCAGCGCCTGAACAGCGCCGATCTATTTCTTAATATCCAGTCTCCTATTCCCCACCCCCAGCCCTTCCCAGTGTTCCTGGACTTCCTCGAAGAAGTACAGTCCACATGAAACCACTGGCTTCCGTGCAGAGTGTACAAAAAAGGGCAGCTCCGCAAGGGCTCTGGGCTTGGTAGATTTTTCCACTGTGGACCATCACGACCCTGGGTGTTTACCCAAAGAACCCACCTGAAAAGGGCGTATGCAGCAGAAACGCAAGTCACCCGCTTGGCCAACACGGCTGGCCACTTGACTGTGTATATGGACGGCATACTGCAGTTGGCACCCCTCCCTGAACCGGTGGCTTCAGCTGAGCCTAGTTTCAGGCACTCTGCTCCAGATATTAGGCTTCCAAGGGCAAGCCCTTGGCCGCAGCCTGGCAAGCCTCGCGGTAGCTCGCAGGCAGCTTTGGCTGTCCCAGGCAAGGGACACGGACGAGGACAAGGCAGCATTGCTGGATGTGCCGATTTCCCACGGCCATACCTTCGGGCAGGCTGTGGAGGAGATGTTGCTGCGCTCTCACCGTGAATGCCAGGCTTCTTGGCAGATAGCCTCAATGCTCCCTTCCCGTGCGGGAGAGAGTGAGATACTGGTACCATCGGATGGTCCCGGTCCCCACTGCTCTGCGTAATGACTTCAGGCACCGCCTTCAGGCTTCCTCAGCAAATTATAGTTGGGCTCATCCGAAGTGAGCTCTGTGGATTGACTGTTTGTTCCCTCAGGAGGTGGGACCTAGGACGGCACTCCTCAGAGGGGCCTCTCAGGAGCTCTGACATAAAATGCTCAGTAAATACGTGACCTGTGGCAGGCATATCCCAAAAGTATTGGTTGGTGGTCGTCTTCTCCTTCAGGGAACCAGGGTTACATCTGTAACCTAACATTGTAGGGTGCAGAGTTCAAATTAAATTACAGCCCCTTGTCAGAGCCAGGACAGTCATAGTACTTGGATGGGGTACCTCCACAGCAAACCAGATTCTGTAAGAAGTGTGCTTGGACAATGACCATTGTGCCACAATAATATATGTGTGAATTGATTCATACTACTGTGAAACATGAATGGACATGTTTTGTACCATTCTACCAATGACCCGTACTGCAGTAGCTGCCTTTGTGGGAGTGCTGCCCCAATCTGAACCAATATGTGCGTATTCATTGCTATTAAAGATCATGCTGTGGATGACCCATGTGGAATAAGAGGTCTGTGATAGACGACAGTGGGCTGTAATCCCAGGTGGGTTGTCTTGGGTCTTCTTGCTTAAACAGAGAAGGGTTACCAGTGTGTATATACTATACAGCAGTTGTGATTGTTCTTGTTAGATTTCTGATGTTTTGATGGGATTTGTTGTTCAGCATGGTTTTTCCAAATACAGCATACATGTCTCACCTAAAAGTGGGGAACTTCCAGGATTGCCCACACTGCAGAATTGTAATTCATATCTTTCATGCTTTTGACTGATGGTTTAAAACCAATGCTAGTTTTTATTATTAGATTTTTTTTCCTTTGTATGTAATGAAGACTGGTAAGCTTGACAAATGTTTCTTCTTAGTTCAATATTATTTTATGTTTTGAAAATACATAGAAATTCAAAACCTATATGAACTTAAAGTTTAAAATAGTTTAAATCATTCTCACAAGTCCTTATCTTTATTTTCCAGACTTAATCTTTCACTCAGGTAAAACCATTTTTCCTGCTGTACTTCTATCGTCAATACATTCTCATGTACAGTGTTCACATGTCATTGACCAAGTAATGCAATGTCATGCACTGTACTGAGAGTTGTTTTGTTTGCAACCTGCACATTTGTTCATTTTTGGAAAAGATGAGGTGAATATCAGGGCTCCACACAAATGGCTTCTAGGTATAACAAATAAATTGGTCGCCAACTTGCTAACACACTTAAGTGATACTATAACAGTAACTTAATGTTTGTACTCACTTGTCTGTTGCCTCATTCTGCAGAATGGTGCATCTATGTAGTTGATGACTGCAGTGCACTCAGCATGTTTATATTTTTAAGTGATGTGTATAGAATTGGTTGCTACACCTTTAACTGTGTACAGTTGTAATACGAGAAATAGCATGCTGCAGCTCCCATGCTCAGTGTTAGTGAAGTCCTGATCTGAGAGCATGTAACAGACAGCTCTTATGTTTGCATGTTACCATTTATTTTTTTCAGTAAAAACAAGTTTCAGTGAGTTTGCTCTGTTATTTATGATATTAAGTACACCACAGCAAGCCCACTGTCATATAGTCTACATATTTCCAAACCATTCTTTTTTATTAGCACAATCTGAGAGCTAAATTTAGTGAATGGTGGAGTTTCTACTGCAATCGTGTAAGCTGCAGTACATTTCATTTTTTTATGCCCTAAATGTTTTAGTTTTTCACTTTCTAATTACAGTCACAAGTATTTCTATGCGTTCTGCTTTCACCGTTCTTAAAATGGCAAGTTTTCCCTGCAATAGCTGACCCTGCTTTAGTACAAAACTCATGCTACATTTACTGCATTGTGGTAACATCTTAAATTACCGTGCCTGCTTCTTTGGCTGAAGAGATATCAGCTCATCATCTAACTAGGTTAGCTGTGGTGCAATTAAATCATCCTTGATGGTAAACAACAACCAAATTTGTGTTGACTCAAAACTTTATCTAGGCACCCTTTTTTTTGTAGTTCACAAAGAAACCCTTTTTTCTGCAGAATACAGTAACCTTTTCACTTCACGTGTGTAACAACACACACAAACCTTAAGTATATTTAATATATATATATATATATATATATATATATATATATATATATATATATATATATATATATATATATATATATATCTTTATTTCTTGAATGCTGTTCATTTTAAGCTACCCTTTTACACAGCTGTACTTATACACATTTGTTTGCATGAAACTGGGGTTGCCATATTCTGATGGTATTACTGCAGTGCCACCAGGCATTTGTATTGGAATCAATTGTTACCGCCCTCCTCGCATGTGATATGCAGGTTTTTACATTTTTTTCACAGATCAATGTTACAGTGCATTCATAAATATTGATGCCTAACCAAAAGAAAATAGTTGTCAAAATACCATTTTAGTCGCAGTCTGGAGCCCTGGTCAATATATCACGTAATTGTATTTATGTACCTACTGTATAAGTAAAAAATAATATTTAAAATTTCTGAAAATACTATGCAATGGGTGTCTTCTGTGCAAAACAAAACATTCTTTATTTATGATTGAAAGCCTGTAGACTGGACCAGGCAGAATGAAGTCCAACTCCAAGTGCAGTTTGAAAGAAAATTGGTGAGTTCTTTATTTACAATGTTAAAAAATTACAAAAGAAAAAGTCTTTTCACACAAATAGAAGGTAGTGCAGTTTTCAAATGGGGTTTTTGTGGTATCAAAGGGACCCAGTATCTGGTCAGAGGTGGGTTCCCTCCGATAGTGTCTCCTGCTCACAGGTTGTGATTGTGGTGTCTATGACTCTGAAGATAAAACAGAATTACAAACTCTGTAATTCATTATTTTCCTTTGGCTCCCCTGGCTGTCTGTGCCCTCCTTCTTCAGTTCCCCAAGCAAAGCAACCTTCCAAGCCAGCATAGTCCCCTCATATGCTTCCAATTTCCGTCTCTGCAGTCATTGATACACCTGTCACTTAGTTGACAGGTGTATCACCTTAATCCTTGTACTGGAGAAGAGAAGGTTGGAAGCATCTATGTGACTGATCTGATCAAGATGGCCACTGTAAACCGACCAAAGACAGTGGTCTGTACTATCTTGATAAAGGAAGGAAGTTAATTACTTTAGTGCCTCTGCTTGTCGAGAGGCCAAACTTCACAAATAAATGTTCTTCACCCTGTCACAATCCCAAATCCTTTTGTCCACAAAACAAGTATTTGTACAATATATCGGGGTCATTCCATCTCAAGTGAGATAGTGAGTTGCTGATCACTGCTTACTTTGATTGAGTAAACCATATAACCTATTAAGATGACTTCTCAGACTGCAGCTGAAAAAAAGGTTCTCAGTTGGTAACTTTCTCCAAGAAACTGAATTGTGGTCTTGTGTATGCAATAGTGCCCAAAGTGGCCAAGAATCAATAACATTTTTCTAAAGGTCAATGGGCTAATATCTGATTCCAGTCTGTGACAGATGCTGTGTTGATTTGCCCCATGTGTTATCTGCTCCAGTAAAAAGAGACATGCCCTGTATAATGCAAATATTATATATATATATGTATATATATATATAATATATATATATATATATATATTATCATATATATATCTCTATATATCTAATTTCATTTTTGAGCAACTCGTAGCATGTTGTAGTTTCAAGTTTCTACCAATATACTCTATAGGTTTTTCCTGCCCCGTGTTCTTCCAGAACAGAATTTAAAACAATGACAAATTACGTCCTGTTCACGTCTCGGCAGGTCCACTTCTTTTGACGAAAGTCACTGTATCCTGTTTATCCACATAACTTGTGTAATATTTACAATGCTAGTTTTTCGCTGAAAGGTGTTGTGTTGTTATAAAGTTCAGCTTCAAATAAGGAACACCTTCATGAAATATTCAAATAAGGTAGTCAACGTTATTCATTTCAGTAGATTATCACTCTAACTAAAATGTTTTTAATGGAAACCCCTGGCCAATGGATTGATAAATGGTGTATGTGAAAAACCTCATTAGTAGGCTTTCTGATTAAAAAAATGGTTTCAGCTGGATAAAGGGGGTGACGACTGTACAAATCCAAAAATGCATCAGGATAGCTCTGGATGACCATAAAACTGAAAGCATTGTTTTACTTAAAAAGGACATATCTATTTCAACTGCTTTTGTGTCGCGCTCGGCTTCACGTCGTGTGTGCTAAACTATACAGCTGTAAGGGCATTGGAGTGAGACATTATGACTTCTCACTTTTAGGCAGAATGGTGACAACATCGATCCATAGCCTCCCACTGTGCTTAAACTGTTCTTAAAGTCTCAATAGACTATCTCTTCTACTGGGAGAACCTAAGCTGATAAATACAATGTTATGTCACAGGGTTCATCAGCTGATATGGTGGTTGGGGTGAGAATACAGAGTGTTGCTCCAAGAGTTCCAGGTCATCTCACACAATCTGTGAAGAACGTTTCTAAAATAGTATACTCCAAGTCAAGCAGGTTGGGAGAGGCTTTGACCCAGACCTCAGTTGCAGGAAAGTAGGAGGCATCATTGAACCAATGAATGATTAGAAGGCCAAATTTAATTTCACAAATTTATTTTAATAAAGGTGCAGCAATGGAGGCAGTGGCCAGGTGTTTGAGTATAAACGGATTTGTTCAAAAAGAAATCCAGACGTTGTTATAAGGATGTTAGTCAGAAATGGTGTAGACTTTCTGAGGAGAATGGGAAGTAGCTATTTTGTAAAGCTGGCTCACAGGATCTGCCAAAAAAGCAGTAATGAGAAAGTTTGACTCGAAGATCATAATATGCTTGAATACAGTATATCTGTGGATGGGTTGGTGTAGTTGTCAACATCTGTTTGATAAAGGGAGGACAAAAAAATTGGCATATACTACACTTTTTGTTGACTGTAAGCAAGTGGCATTCTTGACATATTTTATATACAAATGACATCTCTTTTGCAAGTTTGTTTTTGCAAACATGTATTTTCATTTTAAATTATATCTTGTGCTACATTAGGTTGAAGAATTCTATCTTCAAGTCATGTTTTTATCCTGTCTTGCACTACCTAGGTCATTTCCCTCAGAGGTGAAATTGTCCTTGGAGACTGTGTTGTGTTTCTGAATGGAGAAGCCACCCACTAATCACATCCATAATCAAACTTGTCTAGGGGGAAGTTGGCCCGGAGTGTCAAATGCAATAAAGAATTGTTCAATTTAAATCTTTTCTGGATGCCTCCTTTCTGAACCACTCTTTCACTAATGTCTTTCTTATCAAATTTATACTAGAGCATCTTGACAACCGCCAGTCTAAGTCACTGAGTTTAGAAGAAAAAAAAAACCGAGACATTATATGTGCCGAGTTTTTACAATCCCAGAACAAACGGGAGTATAAAAATACACCTATAGCCATTTTTATATTAATAAATTATGTAGTTTTATATAATTAGTTTTATTATAAATATATATATATATATATATATATATATATATATATATATATATATATATATATATATATATATATATATATATATATATATCATATATAGTAAACATTTTGTTAATTCGAGAGGTTTACAAATTAAAAAAAATGTCACCAAATGTATTAATGTAACAAAACAAAATTGTTAACGTTATCAGGAAGCATTTGTTTTCTTTGTTGCAAATCTTCGAGAGTCAAACTAGGTTTTTTTGTGTGTGTGTGTGTGTTTGTCTCTCTGTATATAGAGTTGTATACTATTATGAACATACTGAGTTTTGCACATTGCTGCTTGTATGCAGACTTTTTTTACAATAGCAACGCCATGGGAACAAGTGTTTTTTATTTTTTATTTTACAAACAACAGTATTCTGTTTTTATGTTAGAAAACCAGTCATGCCAATGTACAAATTATTATCAAAATGAAACCATGCCGTAAAGTTAAAAGCATATTGTTTAAAATTAATGCTTCAGTGTAGGCAGTGCTCACACAGGTCATGTTTTCTGCCTCACGCAGACAGTTCACTGCCTCTTACTGCTCAATGCAGAGCCGCTTCCTGCTTCATTGGGTCACGGACGATAATTATGATTATCGATAATATGTTTTCAACATGATAACATTATTGTGATTATCAGTATTATTGATTATTGTTCCAATCCTGTTGTCCAGTGAAACAGTTCTGCGACATCGTAGAAAGTAAATAGTTTTTGAACAATTTCATGTTCAGGCAAGAAAAACTTAATTCCTCTGACGCCACTGTGACAGGCACAGTCAAAAGCAGACACAAGGCAATACTGATATTAGGACAGCCCAGCAAATTTCCCTTGTAGATGTAGTCAAGCATCGCAAGAGGTGAAGATGATACATTGGCTGGAAAGGCATTTATTTTAAATGTTAACTAGTGAAATTCAGGAAGTGTAAACCAGGGCTTCGCTATTTCCTAATTTCATCTGTCTATCATCATTGACTCCCAGTCACAGCTTGGCTCTTTCTCTTGCATTTTGCTTTTTTCCCCATATGGAGAGAAAGAGATAGCATATTAAATAGATTTATTTAATAGCAGATATTTCAGATGCCTTTAAAGTTATGCCCATTCATCCCTCCATCCACCGCCTTTTCGAGATCTGCAGGGAGGAAAAATACTATTTCGCCATCCAACTTACCTTCGGCTGCCGCATGAGCCCTAAAATATTCGACACCTTGTCTTAAGCCCTCTGCTGGATTCTTCTCAACATGTATCGAGTTCCTTTCCTTGTCCATCTCCTAGATGACTTTGTCCTTGTATCCCCCCACCTCGGACCCGCTCAAGCAATTTCTAATTTGTGATCCCTGTTTTCTTCACTAAGTGTACCACTTTCTGAAGCTAAAACCATTGGCCCAACAACCCGAATAGAATCCCTCGGAATCACCCTGGACACCATCAAATTTGAAGCCAGCTTCCCACACTGGATAAACTTGAGTGCCATTCTTCAGCTCATTAACAATTTTCAAATATCAAAATCAATTTCCAAATGCAACCTGTTATCTCTCCTCAGCCACTTTAATTTTGCAATTCGCATCATTCCCCAAGGCAGAACATTCATTATATATCCCGCCTTTTCAATCTCGCCTCAACTGCAAGAAACCTGGATTCTCACATAAAAATCTCCCCAGAAGCAAGAAAAGAAATCAGAACATGATCCACCTTGCTGGAATGGCCTCTCATTATTCTACAATGATTTCATCTCAGCCCCTCGTTATCTATCTCTATTTAGTGACGCTTCATCCATAGGATTCAGGGCTTTTCTAATCAAAGAATGGTTCTATGGCACTTGGCCCCCCGAAATTCAAAACTTGTCCTTAAATTTACCCCATTATTGCAGTAGCTCATCTCTGGGGGCACCCTTGGTCCAGAAAATCGATATTAATTTTCAGTGACAACGTGTCAACTGTCCACATGATCAGTAAAGGCAGATCATCCTCCCCTTTCATCCTGCAACTACTTTCCCATTTAGTTTGGATATCAGTTTCCCATAATTTCATTATCAAAGCTCACCATCTTCCAGGCATCTACAGTAATACAGCTGATGCTTTATCTCGCCTACAGGTTGCCAAGTTCTGCAGCCTGGTTCCAGTAGCAGTTCCAGCCCTCCAGGTCCCATCCTTTCAGCAGCTCATCTTCAATTAAACCCAACCCTCTCCAACCTTCTCCTATCAACAAGAACCTATATGTTAGCAGACCTCTCTCCATCCACCCGTTCCTCTTATGCAACAGGCTGGGCAACCTTCTCTACTTTCTGCACTCAGAATAGGATATCTCCCACACCCTTTAACGAAAACTGGATCGTAGCTTTCATCGTTCATGCTCAGGACACTACATCTCCAACCTCTATAAAAAACTACATTTCAGGAAGTCAATTGCACTTCTGCAGCATGTTCATCCCTTTCGCCAACCCTTCTCTCCATCCCAGCAGTACGCCTGACACTCCGAGAAATGACCAAGAGCCTCCTTCCTGCATCTTCTTCCAGATTTCCTATAACCACCAATATCCTCAATACCCTGATATCAATTCTCAGGTCAGGATGTTTCAATCCATTCGACAACATTGTCACGGAAGCAGTGTGCCTAACTGCCATCTTTAGAATTGTGAGAAGTTTAGAATTCACAGTCCCCACATCATCTAGTTTCCCAGCCATAGGCATCTGCTCTTGCAACCTCTCTTGTTCCAGATCTACATTACATCCTGTTCCTGAGAGCATCCAAGGCAGACCAACTCTGCCAAGGTCAATTAATCCAAATATCAACGATAGATTCCCCTCTCTGCCCTTTCTCCTCTCTAAGTTCATGTCTATTAAAAGACCTTTCAGTTCCTTAGACCCCCTCTTCATTAATTGCTCCAAAAGCATCATTACCAGACGTTGGCTCTCTTTCCACCTCTCACCCTCGTCACCAGAGCAAGTCTTTCTCCCATATCCTATACCACCCACTCCTTCAGTACTGTCACAGCCTCTTCAGCAGCCAAAGCCTGCATCAGCCATCACCTGATCAAGACCATAGGGTGTTGGTCCTCTTCAACAGTCAACTCCTACATCAGATCACTGCCATCCGATATCACTGCAGCTCACCAGTCTATAGCTAGTATGACCGGAGTAGGGGCGCCCTCTCCGCCAGGACAACCAGAGGTTTTCCCCTAATAGAAGGGTTTTTTTCCTCTCCGCCGAGCGGGTTGTCGACACATAGTTTGTTCCACTAACCATCAATTTTTTGTTATTTTGTTTGTCATTGTTTGTCTTTGTTGTCATTGTCTTTTCTTGCTTTTTTGTTATGCATTGGTGCGCGGTCTTTGTTTCTCTTCACAGGTGCGGATTCAATGGGGAGCCAGTGATCCATCTTTTGGGGGGATAGTGACTCTCACTTCCCTAACCTGGAGTTACAGTAACTCTACAGTTTCTTTGTGTGGTCAGAGGGGACCACCGGCCACACTATTCTTTTGCAGCTCATGCGCTATATATATCTTGCCTCATGAAAGAAGGCTCTGTCTTACTTTCTCCTTTGCCCTCCTGGGACGTGGCCCTCATACTGTTAATGCTCGAGTCCCATAACTAACAATTATTTATGTTCTTTCAAATTTTTTCTTCCTTACATCAAGGCTTCGTATGAGCCATTCCGTCCTCTGAGGGTTGACCCCGGTTGCTAACTGGGACCCAGTCGCGAGGCTGAGACTATAACTACTCTCCGAGAAGTCAGAGGACTTTGTCTTTTCATGAGGCCATTAGGGCTAGCCTCGATTCCATAGGGAAGGCTCTCTAGATTGGAGTCCGGCCCATCCTTTTCTCTGTCTCCACTGCTCTAGAGGCCGAGCCTTGAATACCAAGTTGCAAAGCACTCCCTTCCTCTCGCAGCCCTGGTTTCCGCCCCGTGAATTTGTTTCCAGGTTAATTCAAACATACAGCTCTACGTGTGTGAGACACTTATACATGTATTCCCCTTAAGTTTACAGCACTGATGGCAAACAAACTTTGTTTGTAGTGTGTAGAGATTAGTTCATTTTTAAAAATCATGGGTTACATGATTACGAAGCACATACTGACATAAAACTTGCACACGGCTTTAAACCCATACACGCTGTTTTTTCTGTTTATAGCTTGTGGCGGATAGATAAAAGGATGGTAAAATGCCTGATAAGTCATTCATTCTGGTGCAGAGTTGAGGTGAACCGCTACTGTTTCAACCAGTAACATGCTTTGACCCAGAAGATTCTGGGGTGAAATGACCAAGAAGGTAAGGCAATAAACTTCCTAGAAAGCAAGGCACGCAAACTAAGATTTTTGTGTCGTACTAGATGTCTGGTTTAAAAGGTAAACTTCACATTTGAGACCTACAGTATGTAGCTAACAGAATTGCAAATGGATTTATGGAATTATCTTGTTAACTACAACTTCTTTAAGGAATAATGGTAGTAATCACTGAGGATCGCTGATCACATCCAATCAATACTGCCTTGCTCATAATGGTCCTACGACAATAATACAGCATTTGTCAAGCCCCTATAGTTAACCAATAAAGACAGTAAAAACGGTTTGTGTTCCTTTTAAGATTCTGATCAACAGGAAATTCAGAGAACAGTGTGAACTAGTGTATGGGTTTCCCAATTAAGTACAGGGCTGTGCTATTAAGACCTGGTTATCTCCAAAGCTGCTTTTACTTTTATCTGACATTTGGCAAATCTACACAGAACTCTTGGCAAAAATGCCTCCATTGTTCTCATTATTTTTATTACAATGTACATAATATTACAATGTACAATTGTATCATGGAGGAAGGCTATACTGTATATCACCATTTCAAAACAACAACTCTGAATTGATCTTTGCCTACCTCTTTTCCTGTACCATATTTCAAATGGAGAGGAAAAATAAATAATTCCTTTAAAATGGTGACTTTTTAAAAGGCTCCTTTTAATTTTAATTGTGAGTCTCAATTGAGATGAAGCTGGTGGAGCATGGTCAGGTGCCTTGAGAAGGAATTGAGTTGTTATATGCAGTTATTTATAGTTTATGGATTTAAAAATAAAAAAGTGTATTATGTGTAGTTGCAAACTAAGTAGAGTTTACAAGTTAAAGTCTGGTTGTAAGAGCAATGTCACAGCTTGTATACTGTAACTGAGGCTGATTTAAACTTTGACCTTGCAAGTCCAGAAGGAAGAGTATTTTCTGTTATTCCCTTTTACATTCAGTGCTGGTATGACATCATCAATCTGGTAGCCATTGTTAAATATCAGTAGGGTTCCAATAGGTTAAATAATAATACAAGAATGTGAAATGCATATTGCTGTATATTAAGCATTTTTTCCATGTAACAGACACATTTTTGGTATTAAATATGAATGTTGGATCCAAGAGTGTGAATTATTCACTTCAGCTGAGGAAATGCAGAATAAATAAGAATAAATTTCACCTCACATTTCTCACTATTTATTTGAAACACATTGTAAACGTAACTAAATCCTGAATGACTTGGTAAGAGCCATCTTTGTATTCTGACATTAGATGCACTGTCTAAGCTGGTTGCAAGGCAGCAACTGAGGCGATAGGAGAACAGACTGAGAATAACCTTGTGTTAACTGCATCGACAGCAAAAATGAAAAACTGCTCTCTTATTATTAGACTAATTACTTCCTGAATGGCCTCGCTTAAAAAAGCAAAACACTCCACTTGTTATTGATGCTAAACATTTTATTCACATTAATGTAGTTGAAACTAGAAGCATATATTTTTTATAATAATTCATATTTTGTTTTTTACTATACAGCTTTGGTGAAAGGTTTTGCATCACCCTACAGAATTAACACATTTTTGCTTATGAGCATCAACAATTTACTCAAAGCCTCCAGAAATGTTTGCTACTGTTATAACAAACTTGACTTGCTTAAGGAAGGTTGAGTGACATTGAGTGAAATATCTTGCATCACTTGATTTTCAAGGTGTGGTATCTGAAGCATAATCAACAAGTACAGAGAAACAGCATCTGTAATTGACAAACCCAGGACTGGAAGACCCAAAAAGCTGTCTAACAAGGAGAGCAATACTGGAAGATAATGTCCTTAAGGAATAGAAAGAAGACAAATGTTAAATTGACAACAGAACTGGCAGAAGGTACAGGTGTTGTCCAACAAATCAACAGTACGAAGGTCACTCTTGAAATCTGGACTTAAAGGATGTGTTGCAGTAAGAACACTGCTGTTAAGAATGGGAAATAAGACTAGAAGGCTAAAATATGCACTAGAACACAAAAATTGGACTATGGAGCAATGGTCAAAGGTGCTTTGGACTGTTGATTGATGCTACAATGGCACCTATGCCTTCTGCCAGTTCTGGTCCAAGTAAATCCCATTTACAAGTATGTATCGCTGTACGTCTGCATGTTGGAGGGTTTCACTTGATACTCCACAAGTGGCAGCTCATGACTTTTTTGACAGGTAAGGCACAAAATAGTTATCACCACCCCCCCCCCCATTCAATGGCAACACACTAAAAGTAAATGTACATTGTTCAAATGATTTCATATACCTCTGCTGAGCGCATTTAATGCATTCAAATAATAGACTTCAATCGCTGTGTAAAATATACCCCCATCAATTTAAAAAAAGTAACATTAGCACTGTAAACAACACACAACTTGCAGAATTGTGGATACAAGTTTTTATAATCTGTTGGCAAATCAGAACCTTAAAACCACGTAGTGTTTAGTTCTACAAGTCATTAAGTGACACCAGCTTGGAACATTTACTATAAAGACACAAATACAATATAACAAAATCATTCATTCAAAACAAACAAGGCAGCTTGTCATGTCGTGGCAACAAATTGACAGTTGTACATCCATTAAAAGAGATGAAACTTTGCCTTATTTAGTTGAAAGAGGGAAACATGGCCAACAATAGTTTTTGTTCACAGCGCAGCCTTCCATTTTATTGACTCCTTGCCATGTTCGTTTACCGTCTTTCTTCAAAATCTCCAGTGCTAGTGTTATTCTTCCATCCATAACAATTGAACGTCTTTTTTGGGGGGGTCTTACTGTGAAACGTATTTTTCTCAGGTCGCATATAATACCTGATTCAACTAAAGCCATTATTGGAAAAAATTTAAATCGCACAAATTCTAACTACAAATCTAGTAAGTGCCACCTTACCAATCTGTGGTTACCATAGTAACGCCTTTATAAAGTGACCCCAGCGTGGGTAGTTGCCTTGGTAACAAGCAGATATCTGAGGAGCTCAAGGTTTGTGCCTCGTGCGGCAGTATTTCATTGTTCCAGCTTTTTGGCGCTGCGCTTTCTCTACTGCTGAAAGTGAGTTGTGACTTTTAGATAATAACACTGTGTAACAATTTTGTTCCTGGGTAGTAAGTGTTGTTTCCTAATTGCTTATGCCTCAAAAGTATAGAAAATGGCTATTATTCCCCACAAACTTTGCTTTTGTGACCAGGACAGTGATATTTCAAAATATCACTATTTCCAATGGGAAAACGGGCAAATGTGTGTCTTTTCGTTCACATAAAGTCAGAAAAAAACAACATATGAATCCAAATTAACATGTATTTAAACTAAAGTAATACAAAAATGACTACAAAAGATTTAGAAGTGAGTAGTTTTTCGAGATTTACGATTATACTGTATTTACAGTATTACTTTACCATTTACGTGTCATAAAGATGACACTGGCTGAGAAAGAAGGACTGCTACTCTATTAAATTCAGTAATCAACAAGTTTTAATTGAAAACAAATATTGTAGCCTACTTCACTAAAGTGAAAACAGGCTTCTGTAATTTTTAAATACCACTGATTATACTACTGTTTAATAACAGGAAGAAGATTTTATTCAGGGTTAGTATCGAACTTAAACGTGTTCATGCCTGCCTGTAGCCCTATCCCCACTGCACATACTACTACTTTGCATATATGATGTAGAATACGTGATTATAAAATCTAACACTAGTATGTACAATACTCTTTCAAATAAACTTGTTATGATTTTTAATGTGTTCTTCTTAAGAATGGTATTATTGTCGTTGCTTGCGACCCGGCACCTCTTCCTTTACAAATTAAGCACTGGTAATTAGTATTGTTTAAAATAAACCACATATAAATTAAATGTTTGAGTTGGAAATAAACCAAAATGTTATTATGTTTAATCAAAGTATAAATCGACTAAGGACTTCTTCAGCAGACAAGTCAAGGAATGATATACGTTGTCTGTATATTCTGCCCGCACGATATTTCCTCTTTTTCTGTTGCTCTGCTAACATTTGCAAATATAGCTGTCTGAAAGGCACGTTCACTCTTTATCTAGAAACAGAGATTGTCCTGAAATACTTCCTGCAAAATAATTAAAAGGTGTGTAACCAGTCTTGTTATAGATGTTCGCAAATCCGATTTTCACATATCCGCCCATACCCCAGTCCACAGGGGGTCGGATTTGCAACGTTGTCTTGTACCTCTTTAAGACCGTACTCTTTATAACCATTTGATTGTGGGGATCTCTGTTAGGACCAATCCCTTTTGTTGGTTGTAGTTAAGCTATTTCACTGTATTTGTAACTATATCTGTTTAGTTATAATACTATATTATACTCATTTGTGTCTTGTTCCATACATTCAAACAAGTGTTAGTATTATCTTTTAAGGACAGCACTTCCAGTTGTGATTACCATTAATTGTCCGTACTTGCCTTTTAAAACAGGCCTCCCAGTTATGTGTAATGTCTGTATAATGAACATTTGTTAATGCTACATTTAAGTACTGGTAAATGTCTTTAATTGACACACCCCATTACTAACACTGACTCCACGTGTGTGGTAGTTTATTCAGGGCTGTAAAGGAACAACATTTATTTATTTATTTATTTATTTATTTTTGTAAGTTATATTACCAATTTGTGTTTTTATTTAGTCTCTTTAGTCCAGTGCAGTTTATTGTGGATGGAAAAAAAATACTTTATTTGTCTGTGCTAATTAACTTGGAGAATCGCTTTGATGAAGAGTTGGCTTAGCATGCACTGAATACATACCTAATATTCCAAATCTAACCAAAACATTTTAAGCAAGCTTATGACAGATCAGTGTCATAACCACAGTGTGCTATTCGTCATCGCATAGGCTTGAATAATGCTAGCCGTAAACGGCTCAGTGGGTGGCTGTTCATTTTTCTTTGAGAACACACAGGATGTACTGTAGAGTAGGGCCTTTGTGGAAATTGATTAATTCACTGATGTATTGGGTTAACATACACTATATGAAGGCAGCCTGATTTAAAGTATAATGTACTGTACACTTCAGTCTTAGTATTTCTCAGGCTTGCTACTGATTCATCTTCCCTGCCGATGTGTGTGTCAATCATGCAAGAACATCGGGAAAGGACACTGGCTGTTTTGGGGTGTTTATGTGTTGTTATGTGTTATTATTTTATTACTTAGTTAATTGTGTATTTTAAATGTTTATAATTATTCATTTCCTTTTATATGTCTGCTGTGTCTTTTCATCTGCCATGTCTCTCAATATCCTTATTTTTATTTTTCCTTCTTAAAAGAAAAAAAAAATGTTAATATTTTGTTTAATTTCTGTAAGTCGCTTTGGATAAGAGCACCTGCTAAATAATTAAATAATAGTATTAATAATGATAGTAAGTAGGTGTCTTTTCATTGTGTTGTGTTTTAAATTAATCTGTATCTACATGAGTCAAAATATCAGTCTGAGGCACAGTGTAACGGATTGGATTCATTCACTATATAGGGACATCTGGGACCAACCATTTCTGTTCAGTTAGTGGAGGAGGATGATGTCAACCATGACTATTGGGATTGTTTGATAAAGTTATGTAGTTTTACAGTTTATTTTACTGTACTGTTATTTTATTCACCTATATTTTGCTTCCAGCTCCATCACCCCAAGGTGTGTGTATATTGGACCACATTTAAACCCCCAGCCATGTGTTATTGCTTTCAGAACAAAGCAGAAGTAAATAATTAAAGCAAGCAAAGGCAAACAGCAGATTAGTTACAAGTATGATCTATAAACAAAGAGTCAATGACAGGGGATGTCGGCAAATGTCTGTTTTATATTTTCCACTGTTTATATTGTATTGCTCTTGAATGTTGCATCAGATCCAGTTTTTTTTTTATTATAAGGCTATATCAGCATACTTGCCAACAGTTCCTATATGGTCGGGACAGTCCCAATTTCCTAGCAAATGTCCCACGTCCCGATGCATAAGAAGAAAGTCTCGATATTTACACATAGAAAAAAATGTATTTATTTTGAACAGCAGAGTTAGTGAAAACCACACGCTGTGATCTTCGTGTAAGAATGCTTCATTGTGTCTATGTTTACTGTCATGTGATGTTGAATTGAGGGGATACGTATATTATTATATGTTTTTTGTGTATAACCCCCCCCCCCCACACCCCCCCACCCCCGTTCACATACTGACGCATATTGTGGGGGTGGGGGTCCCAGTGCTCGGGTGGGGCGACTTGTGACAAAGGTTTACAAAGTCATACATATGTATCAGGACAACTAGAGTTGCTACAGTAAACTTGTGACAAGTCAAAGCAGCGATTGCTAGGCGTTTACGTTTTTTTTCCCCAAAAAACTTTATTCACAGAACACATATTACGAAAGAAATGAATTAATTGTTAATTTCTTGGATGGGCTAAGTTGGGGTTTTTTTTCATAGCAAACAACGTCTTTTATCTTTCTTTAACTTTGTAGATGAGAAGAGAGAGACTTTTTTGGTTCTTTCCATGGAAATTTTGCCTTGAACAACCCTAAGTACCATAGTCAGGTGTTACCTTTTGAATGATTTGTTACAGAGTGACAGGCTTTCATGCAAGTGGTACTATACCTCAGTGCAGGGCAGTCTCTGTAGGCCTGTCTCTAAATCTAGGTTCTTAAAAATAAAATAAAAAATATCCTATACTGTCAGCTCAATCCCACAACACTTTGTAAGTCTACTCAACAGGCACTGTTTCTGCCTGAAGCCCTCTGTAGACTTGTCTTGGACAGTGAACTCTTCTGACACTACTTTTACATGTGTCTCCCTGCAGGTCAACTCTGTGGTCCTTTGTTCATTAAGGCTTTAGTGTGGAACTATGTTTCTGTCAGCAGCTCTCCACAGATTAAACCATCATTAAAATGGCTTTTAAAAACAGAAGATAAACCATTTTTAGATTTTTTTTTTTTTTACCACAGCTTGTTGCAGTGTATACATACTTTAGCCCTGACTTTTAAGAGTCCCATGAATACACCTTTATTGGTGTTTATTTATCGTGTAAACGGATGAAGCACACCTGTCTACTCCGCGGCTTTCTTGGCAGTACTCTTTCACACGGCTCCACTCTACTTGAAATTCCCAAATGTGCCATAAGTTACATTGATTAGTGTCCAGTTTATGTTGCATGTCTACTGTAATGTAATCTTGTAAAGATGACAATGCAGGTTGTGTGCCGGGATGTCTGTTTGGAATTGCTATTTGTTTGTCATGCTGTTTTTATGATCATAGAGTTTTATTAGTGTTTTTGTATCTTTTAAAATACCTAAATGTATCTTACTGTTTTATATCATCCTGAGTGGTTGTGTTGCTCCTATGTTGAGTTTTTATAATGTGTCTCTAAATATGCCTTGACTTGGCTTTGAATTTGTCTAGTGACCACACTGAACACAGCCTTCCTCATTCCATTCAAATCATGTGACCTACCTACACTTATACAGACTGTTGGACGAGTTGAAAATTTACATTGTCACATGACTTGAATGGAATGAGGAATATACAGTACTCCAGACAAGCAGAAAGGGCAGCTAAAGGCAGAGAAAAATCATTATGATCAACCCAGCTCAGAACGAATGCAAATACAGTAAGACAGAAAGGAAATCACAATTTGAAGCTACTTACTGGTGAAACTAAACCTGATTAATGGAAGTTCAGTCTTAACGTTTCCACATATTAATTTCATAATAAATTATGGCTGGAGCCATAACAACAGTTATACAAAACACCAGATTAACTAATAATAAATTCGAAAATTGAGATTTCCTTTAACCCAATTGGTCAATATGAGGCCGATAATCTCTGGTAAAGAACATTGAATGTTCGCATTCAGACTGTGTTTAATCTCTGGTCCAAATCAATCCACCTGAAAATGTGTCAATACAGTATTCATTTATGAAATGTACTTTTTTTCTGCATGATGAAAACAAATCTCTGTTCTTGTACACACCCTCTGAACATTGTCTTTTAAATGCAGACTGAACTCTGCTTCCTCGCTGTCCTGTTCATTTAATCTACCTATTTCAATTTATTATAGCAAATAAAACTAATTGAGATCAATGTTTGGGGTTAGTGGCTATACAGTAACCACAATAGCAATAGCAACTAGTCTCCAGTTTGAATGACAAGTTGAAGAAGTCAAATTTCAGGGTGAGGTATCGTTAACATAATCTAATTCTGATTTTAATGACAGCGCAATGGGGTCCCAAGTAGACTGAGCACTGCGTTAAGACCCGCTGAAACCAGGTTTATTCAGTGGCGCAATCAGGAACATTAAGAATTGAATACACTATAAAAAGCAAAGTAGTCCTAAGTAGCAACTGTGTGCGTTTGGACTGGCACAGAAAGAGGAAATTAAAGAAAGAAAAGTAAAAGAAAAGAAAAAACCTAAGAAGAAAAAACAACAAAACATAACTAACAATAGTATTCGTAAATGAATAATAAACAAATATATGAATTTAAAAAAAAAATCCTATTTTGCAGATACAATGGAATACTATATTTATTTTCACGAGGACTGTAGCAATTTATTTTCCTGGCAGTTATTACAAGTGGAAATGTTTACGTACAGTATATGGAGAACTACATAACAGGGGCGCAGCTTCTGGATCTGTATATGTAGGTCTGTCCTTTTTTCCCTGATTGTTGCTAGTGCTGGGTGTGTGTGTGTGTGTATCATGTGCAACTTTGAACGAGTAAACTGCTGTGTAAACTTAACACAAGGTTGGGCTCCGGGAAATATTAAATGAGAATTAAAGCCCAGGTTATGTTGAAACTCAAGTACATTACAAGCTCAGAGGGAACGTGATGCGGCACTTCATATCCCGCTAGAAAAATGGATCAGCTGCTGCTTCTGGTAGACAGGTCAGGGAGGGTAGTGTTTTACACTACATGTAGTAATGTCAATGCCATGAAATAATGTACCTTGTATAATTATTATAAATAATAAATGATTGGCCTACGTGCCTCTACCTCTTATATTAATATAGCAATCTCCTGTGTAGTGAAGCATGGTTTACGTAATCTCTCAACGAGTGGCCTACCACTTGCTGTTCTGACTTGTGCTGGTTTTTCTTGCTCTGTGTTACAGCAGCTCAATGCCCCACGGGACAGACGCGTTTGACTTTAACCGCTGTGTCTGCGATTGCACTTGTTTCATCTGAATCGAGCCCACAGGGTACATGATATTTTAAATTACTGTTACTTTTTTTTCCTACGTTCGCTTATAAATTGTAGGACCAAATGGTAACTTAAATTTGGAAACGTATACAAATTCACGAATGTGCACACAAATCAATAAACAGTTCACAAACCATGTTCGCTTTTGAGTACAAGGTACCAGAACTGAAGAACAGCACCATGTAAGTTGCCTCACCAGCTGGTAAAACCCTCTTCTTCAAAACACCAAGGATGGTGCTACCAGTTGAATATCTGGCATTCAATTCATTATCATAATAATAATAATAATAATAATAATAATAATAATAATAATAATCTACCTAGTGTAGATCTTTCAAAAAGTTACAAAAGAGCACCCTTTCACAAACTGCACAATACTACAAAACTTCTGACTTTATGATTTTAGAAAACTAGAGGTGTAATCTGTAATATACAGGGTGATTAGAATACACATGTACCAAATCAGTGCACCATGTCATTGATGTGGTAAACTTACTTTCTAATCACCCAGTATAAGCTGCATCACCCTGTTGAGCAACAAAACAGCTCTAACAGACTTTGATAGAGGGCTTAATGTGTGTAAGGAAGGCTGCACAGAATACTTTTATTTCATTATGAGCAGATCCTTAAACTGTCTCAATGGTGATGACTCTATTTTCACCCCACCTTTCATCAGTACCATAATATCACAAAATATCATATTTCTATGGATTAGGTGGAGTTCCTCAGTCATGATGCCTAATGTCATGGAAGCCCTTGTTCAGAAACCCCTGTTGTTGCAAACACCATAGGGAGGTACAGCTAGGGCAAAGTGCCTCCACTGCCCACTTCAAAGATGATTGAACCATCATTGCTGCTGTGACTGTAGTTCATTGTCAGCATTCTATTTAGGACTGAAAGAGTTTGCTTTGAGCACAGTGAACTATCAGTGGTGGACATCCATTAATTCACTAGGACGACTTCAATACAAAGCACTGTTGGTGTATTATTTATTATTTATTTATTTCTTTATTTATATTGGCAGATTCCTTTAACCAAGGCGGCTTACAGGTGTTACAGGGTAATACAAGTTTACAATGCAAAACAATATTTAAATAAAGCAAATCTCTAGAATTAAAATTGAATAAAATTAAAATTAAATAAAAAATGAACTGTCATATACAATGTATATTTATAAAAAATGTAGTTTAGTTGAATACCTTCAGCACAGGAAAGTGCATCATTCAGAAACTAGGCAATCAATGCTCAAAAGATGAGTCATTAGTCACAATGGTGTGCATAACTAAATGAGTGTCGAGGGAGGGTTATACTGTATCAGAGCATCAACTCTTTCTTTGGAGCCTTCCTTTTTGATTGCGTCATCTGTGTGGGACATCCTCATTGAAATGAATCACTTTCACTGTGCTACTTACAAACAGCAGTATGATAGAACATTAAGTTGTTTTTTTTTCATCCTTCTGTGAGTATAATTATAGCTCCATTATCATCACAAAGTCAAGCTTCATGTCTCAAAGTATAAATAAATAAAATTGGAATCATTACAGTTTCTGTTATGCCTAAGGCTGAAAGAATGAAAATATGATTAAAAACAAACAAACAAACAAAAAAAACAATGTTTTCTGAGGGCATTAACAACATAACTTAATAAGGGAAATCCATGGCCATTGTTCTTGTTTAACAACAAAATGAATAGTCACAGTGTCTGAAAACCCTCAGCTAGTGGTATTCTTTCTGCACATGTATGATCATTATTTCAAATCGAGGTTCACTACTGTACATAAAAGATTCACTGAATTCCTTTGTTCGATACAGCTACTTAAACCACATTTTCATCACCCTTATAAAAGGGTTTACAATGCTTACCTATTCGGTAGCATGCTTTCACTATGCTTTATTACACCTTACTAAGCTTATACGGTTGTAGACTTTTATAGGTTAAGATTCCCTAATAATCAAGTCTGGCTGTGCACCAGTATCTTGCTTGACTTGTATTCAGTATTCTCCCTTGATTGGTACAGTAGTGTTGTGGAAACTGATTCTTGGTTCCACTTAATCCAAGCAATTCAGTCTGCTTTGTTCCCTGCAGAGCATCACTTTGTGGTTGACAAGTCAGGTTAAAAAGCTTCAAGAAATGATTATTAAAGTTTACCATAAGTACTTTACAAACAAAAGCCGCAAATTCTGCTATATAACTGTTTAATTGGTTACAGGAGAGATTTCGGCTTCATCCAGATAAAACTGGCACAAAATATTGAAGAAACAGTGACCACAATACATGAATAATGAGTACCAGGTTTGTCTGTGGGTATGATTTACATTTTAAACTATTATCCTGTCCTGGCTCAGATGAAGCCACATGAAAAAAACAATACAAACAGAGGTGACAGATGGTCACCATGTGTCTGATTTAAAAATAAATAAATAAATAAAGAATTCTAGCATAATATAGCACATTAGATGCTAGATTCGATGTCACCAAAATCATTCATTCAGTACCATTTGTAATTTCAAACTGTATTTGAGCAAGTCTAGTTTCTAGGTAGTCCATTGATTGGCAGGCCAACTTCAGACTCAGAACTACCATTATTGATTGTGGTGGTAACTGGTGATCTGTGTAGCATTGTACGACACACAATAATCTTTAGCATATCATTTGCATACATTAACATTAAGGATAGTTCACTGCTGGAGCACCTTATGAAACCAAAGCACACCTGAGGTGCTCGGAGTGGCAGAGGAAGGAGCACTAGCATCGAAAGAGCGTGAAGGCTTACTTAATTGTTTCAGATGCTGCTCTGCTCATGTACTTAATTGGGATATAGTAAATATTTTTTGCTTGAATTCAGTTTGGCATGCCATTGGAGCATCAGTTTGAAATGGAAGCTCAGCAACTTAAAGTACAGTATATGGCTGCCACTCTGTTCTTCATTATGCCTTTGGTCAATTATGCCAAGATACAGCAACACAAGTTAACCTTTAATTCTTTAGTAGAGCAAACATTTAATTTACAATATTTCAGTAAGTGATGCTGTACTGTTGGGTGTGCATTAACAATGACAGCATTGGCAATGATCTGGGAGGCTTTAAGATTTAAGAGCTGCTGTGAAAACTGTATTCACCACCATTTTTTTTCCAAACCACTGAGATATTCTGCATTTTTAGTGTGCTCTTGTTAGTGCAGTCACTGTTAAAATATCATTCCCTGTTACCTAGGCAGTTGTTAGTATACGTTCATGCTCAATGGAGGTTAAAATGAGTCACTAACACTGTATCTGTACCTTACTACCCTTAAGATCAAATTTTAATTACAACACTGTTGTCCTTTTAAAAAATACCAAATAAGACAGAAATACTGAAAGAAACATAATAAATTCAGTGACAGTTTAAAAATTGTTTTTGGTACTTCTAAATGCCACACTTCTGAGTGTTTAATAGTTATGGGTAATAAACCACATAACACAGACTATGATAACTGTGAAGACATTGAGAAAGACTTATAGTTACATTTATCAAAATAAATATTGTATGATTAATATATACCACCAGTGAGGGTTTTATAGTTAATGATGGGTTATTGCTAACACTGCATGTCAAAAACCATCAGTTGTCTTTATAACAGTTGTGTATGTTTTTTTTTTTTTTTTTTTTTGTTATTCAAAGACACTGTAGCGCCACAATTAATTTAAAGCCTTGCGACATGCCCATAGATAGAGTTTCTGAAAGATGACTTAACGAGTCTGACGGTTGATCAACTTGAGAAGAAAACGGCATTCATTATTTACTTTTTTAAAACTGCACCCAATCATTTAATTAGAATTTAAAAAAAAATGTTTTTGAGGGATCCCTTGAGTGTCAACTAAAAGTGTTATAGTGTATTGTGCAGCATGAGTCATGCAGTCTGGAGAGCTTAGGTTCTTGACCTGGCTATGCCAAGTTGATAATCTTGGGAATCCCACAGGGGGCTTGTCAATAGTCTGGTGTTCCAGCGGGTTGAGTAGGCCTGGTAAACTTTAGTTGTCACCTGCAAGTCTGCCCTTTGTCTTCCCGTGGCCGGTAGGTTAGTTTATAGTTAGAGGACAGCAGCCGACCTATGGTTGAGCTGTTGTGGGGAGGTGCTGCTGTGAAGGAACAAAAATAATTTGGGTAGAAAAACAGAATAATAGAATAAAATTAATAAATACATTGCCTTCAAAATTTTTCAAAAGCAAGCTACCATTTTATTTTTTAATTACATAGACTCCAGCCAGAAACCAGCCATTTGCCATTAAATCGTTTATTAACTCGATAAAAAACTAAATGGCTACTAACAAATTAGCGCCAGTGCTCTCCATCATTTTTCTTTCCATACTTGATTAGCCTGTGTATTTTAAATGTTTTACAGCTGCACCCCCCCCTTCCCCCCCCCAACAGGAGAATCACAATTGACTGGGCTGAACACAGAACATTTCAGATGAAAGATTATTTACGAACGAACACTACAGTCGCCTCTGATGTCATGTAGAATGTCCAGTTAAATGCCTTGTTTTATTGCTCTCAGTTATAACTCAGCAAAAGGCAGGTACAGTTTCAAAGTGTCAAGATTTTCATGAGCAGCGGTGATTAAATGGTGGTAAAGGTTTCTAAATGTTGCAGATAAATTGCAGAAAAACAAAACTTAATAAAATAAATTGCGAAAAAGTGGTACTAAAAAGCTAGCAATATTATTTTAAACTCAGATATTTATGTAACATGGCCCAAATTCAAATTCATACAAAACCTATGTTGACTAATAAACTCTTTGGGGGATACACCTTAAAAGTTCATGCAGTACTGTAGTTCTTCCACGAATGTGATGATTCATGGTGGCTCATGTCTTGTTGACACCAGTCCCCATTAGTGAAATAGCCACAGCACAATTTGCCTGGTCATTCTGTCGTTACAACATGGATTTCAAAATGAAAACAAAAAAATTAAATAAATAATTCGGCATCATTGAATATAAAAAAGTTACGATGCTTGTTGTATATTTTCCTAGAAATCACTACAAGGCACACCCACATTATAAAGAACCACTTCTTCTGTAACTGGAGTGGCTAGTTTCTTACACCTTCTACTGAAAAGTATTTCACCTACAGTGTGACAACTTCTGCACTACTGTGGAATTAAAATAAGGGTGCAGCGGTCAGGATTTTCCAAAACCGAGTTGCATAAAATTCCAAACCGAAACCAAATAGTGTTTGTAGTACAATGAAAAGCCATTGGCAGTTTCAGCACTACGCCACACTTTGCTGCATGTAGACAGTTCATAATAGCATCCCTTAATACTTTTAATATGGTAACATAAATCAAAAGTTGTGACAAGACCTACCTGATTATTGTAAGTAGGGTTTTCTAATGACTCAGCCTGCTGCATACCCTTTGTAACCTTATTTATTTATTTTTTTAAATGCATCCTAATAAGTGAAAAGCTGAAGCTGGAAGTTTTTGAGTAGAAAAATAAAAAAGTTACACTTAATCTGTATAGACCTAATAAATAATAATGATCCTAAAACAGCCAAATGCAAAAGTATTGAAAAAAATGTATGTATTGAAATTAGTTTCATTTGTCTGATTACTTTATTGCTGCATTCTGTTGGCATATTGATTTAATTCAAGTCTAAGGGTAAATTATGACATCATTGGTGAACTGCAAAAATCATAGTATTTTTTTAAAGAAGGGATTTATGTGTTCTTGAAAGCTTGTTTGGTTTCAACTGCTGTGTCAGTCTAGCAAAAAGCATCAACTAGAACTTTGTTTCTAAAAACAATTTACACTGAGAATCACAGTTTAAATAAAGTAACATTATTATGCTATGATCAACCTTATTGAAGAGAAAAACAAAATAAAAACAACATTTAGATATCGTTATGGTATCAGCGTGTTACACTGAATAAACCTTATTAATGTTATAAGTAACACTGGTGTTTATATTGCACAAATGTCCTGATACAGTAGCACACTGGTACTACTATGATACCATGGTAATGGGATGAATTATCAGTGTGTATTTGTTTGTACTGTTTGCAAATACAGTTTACATAGCAGGGGAACTTACTGAGAAATCCATGTTTGTTAGGTATTGTAGTCCCACAATGCCGCTTTGTTACAACAGATATCATGGTGCTGTAGATCCAGCACAGAACGTCAAACAGAACCGTCCATGCCTTGAGCCTAAACACAACCAACTATGTATCAAGCACTATAGATTTTTAACCCTCCCACTGTATTCAGCGAGCCAGCAGGAAAGACTGGTGTTTGTCACAGTAATAAACAGTGAGTACAACTTTGTAAGAATACCAGTGAGATAACATTTTTGTTTCAAAATAAGTAGTGCTAATGTATCGCCATTGAATATCATTGGGTAAAGGCAAACAGAAACTTCCTGATAGCTAGAAAAAAAAAATGTAACCAAACAAATAAAAACAGTTGTCATGCCTTCAGCCATCTATAACAACGGCCACTGTTTGTTTTCACATGCACTCCCTAGAGAAAGTTATTTTAACAATATTAACATTTTAAAATCTCTTCAGAGCATAGATCAGTTTGACACAAGCATGCATTGTAGCCGTTTTATAATATTCAGTCGATATACCATATCAAAAGCAATAGGAGGGACACCATTCATTTTTGGGCCCAAAAAGAGCAGTTTATCTGGTTTTAAATGACCCAGGGCAAGGTGTGTTTTTTGTTGTTCCTTAACTTCATTCACCTATTAGTAGAACTGTCAAGACAAGTATAGAAATGCATTGGATGATGACGTCATCAGTGTTGTGTGTTCTGCTGTTGTGAGTAACTTGTCGGGTCGGGGGTCACAAATACCAAGGTGTGAAAAGATAGAGGTGGGGCTGGAGAATAAGAATTGAAGAAAAAAACAGTATAACAGTAGAAGTTAAGTAGTTTATAGGTAATGCTAATGCAGTGACAATGAAGCATAGAATTGGGGTAGTATAGTAGTAATGCAGAGTCTCTTGTCCGGGAGGTTTTTTGTAATAAAGTGCAATTCCCTGTGCTCACATATTACATTTTACTTGCTCGTGAAGTGCTGTGCAATCCTCGTGCCTAAATACAAATATACGTTTTAAACACTCGTGTTACACGGACCCCTTTCTATACCGTGTACCAGTGACTATACACCAACATTTAACACACCACACACAAGATATAACAGAAAATACACACAGGGGTGGGCACTTCGTCACACTCCCACACTTTATAATGCCCAGTTTTTCAAACACAATCAGCTGCTTGTCCCTAAAGGAATCTCTTCGTATCGCAGGGAATGGTGGCAGAACCCCAAGAATTACAATCCTTGGAGACTACGCAGAGGACATTCAGGAGGTCCCTTCTCGTTCCAGTCAAAGAGTTTCGGCCGAGCTTCTCATCCTGAAACCAAAAGAAAACTGATATTGCTGGTTTGTTTTTAAGGTAAGGCAGGAAATGGAGGTTGTTCTAGTTTCTGCAGGCAATGGGGAAGAAGGGCTTTATGAACAAATTGTCTGTTATTTTATTTTTGTTCTGCTACTAACACATTGTACTTCTTGAATTTTAGTTTTTTTCCTAAATCCCCTTTTACTAGCTAAAATTACATTCAAATGAGGTATTAGGGCTTTGTTAGCAAAGCTTAAACTCATGGATTATTTAAAGAAATATATAGTGGCTTCTTTATCAACAGTCTTGAAAAAAAGGGCTAGAAAAAAAGAAGTTAAATGGTCTTGGTCTTGGGTATGTCCATAGCAACTGTATGACATTTCCATAAAAGTCACAAACTGTTTAATTAAAGTAATCTTGTCTTTTTGCAAAATTACTTAGGGGTGAAAGAATTTAACATATAACACTATTTAACATTGCTGTGGTCATTTTTACATTAGTAGAACAGGTTTGTAAAAAAAAACATAGGATTTGGTTTACTAGTGTATTGATGACCAGCTAAGAGATTATCTGGGCAGAAACCATATAATCAGACATAAAAAGAGATTAGTATTTTCCACACTTCATGTAATCTAGTACGGTATTTGGTTAGAGGGCAGATGTTTGGCTCGTATGATTAACTCTTATAAGAACATAAGAACATAAGAAAGTTTACAAACGAGAGGAGGCCATTCGGCCCATCTTGCTCGTTTGGTTGTTAGTAGCTTATTGATCCCAGAATCTCATCAAGCAGCTTCTTGAAGGATCCCAGGGTGTCAGCTTCAACAACATTACTGGGGACTTTACGTATGTAGTGATAATACAAAAAAAATGCATTTATTGGCTCAGATATGCAAATGTATTTGTGTTGATAGAGAGTCACTGTTCACTAATGATAGGGCTTTGTTCATGTGCTGTATTGTAATTGGTCCAGGTGTTGTTAACAGTGTGATTTATTGTTTCAATAGTGTTCTGACGAGCAAGAACATCCATACTGTATGGAACATAATGTAATATGTAATACCGACACAGTATTATTCACAGCATTTTGAGGTACATTGGGCTAATATTGTCTTTTAAATGGTTTTATCTACAGTATGCATACAAAAACAATGCAAATGTGACATGCATAAAGGTCACACCTGCAACGATAATGATAATGATCATTGTAAACAATAACAGGTCTCGTTTTGATTGCTTTCAGAGCAATTTCTTTCTGCTACAATGATAACGATAAATGTTCCTGGCCAATCAGGGCTGTATTAAAGGGTACATAAGAACCTTTTTATTTTATTGTGTTACATGTTCCCAGGTGTTGCTATAACTGTTTACGTAAGGTGTGTGAATGTTTTCTTTTTTCTTAATTTTATTTTACATTTTGACCACTTTTTTAAAGTTCTAAATTAAATTTCCTGCCTCAAGATGGCTTCCCATGTACCCGCATGGACCTCTCAGAACTACAATTCCTATTATCCTCTTGCTCACACATGTAACTGAGATGGACTTACCAGTGAGCAGGAGGATGATGGGAAATGTACTTCTGAGAGGTCCATGCGGACATGGGAAGCCATCTTGAGGCAGGGAATACAATTTACAAGTTTAAAAAAAGTGATCAAAATGTTAAAAAAGAAAAAAAAAATTAAAACAATACACATACCTTATGTAAACAGCTGTAGCAACACATGAGAACATGTAACACAGTAAAATAAAAAAGGTCCTTATGTACCCTTTAAATGTGACTACCTGGTGTTATTTTATATATTATTTTAAACATGATAAACAGTAAATAAGGCATTGCAGTGAATTACTACAGAGAAGACATCCCTCCACTGTTCCACCGCAGAACATCATGTCGGAAAACTGGTTCTAGTACACATCAAGGAATCATTTTTTTTTAAATTATGTGTTATAAAATATTTGATAAACAGCCATTAATGTATAATTATAGCACAAGCATGATGTGTAACATTATATGCTCCATAAATACATGCCATTCTGCATATTGTAGTTGCTTTTATTTATTTTTTTTTGCTTTAAATAATAATAATAATAATAATAATAATAATAATAATAATAATAATAATAATAATAATAATAATAATAAATAATAATAATAATAATTTATGGAGTACTGTCTATGGTCATATTTCTTAATGTTCATCACTGTCCCTCATCTTGCTGGAAATAAAAGTGGGCATGTACTAGAAAGTTGATTGGCATTTGCTCTACAATATATTAGAGCCCTTTTTCGTTCTGGTGTGACCGCTGCATAAACGATTTATGGTTATCGTTATTGTTGTCATTATTGTTCCAGGTGTGACCCGTGCTTAAAGCTCAATGCTTTTGGTGCTGAACTTGGTGATTTTCAAAATGCAGAGGATCGCACATTTTTTTATTTCCTTCACCAGAATCATACTAGGGTGAATGAAAAAATATATTGATGGTTAGTTTATTTTGGCATATACTGGGGGGTGGTTGGGGTGTTAAACCAAGGCTTGTGGTTTGATATTTTGTGCAGAACAACCGTGTCATTTTCATTTCCGGGACTGTGATAAAACTCTTGTAAGGAGTTTCAGTTAGTTTAAAATAATTAATTAAATGGAGGTTAAAAATCGAAAGCTTATCTTCATTCCTTCACAAATGTGGAGTCAAAGTTTAGATGTGCCCCAGGTCAGTAGACTGAAAGACAATCTACAGTCAGTCATTAGATATATATCTATCTATATCATATTATATATATATATATATATATATATATATATATATATATATATATATATATATATATATATTTTGCGCATTAAAAGTTACTGATGGCAAAGTTCCTGTTTCTTTTGTTTAAAAAAGACCAGTTCACATTCTGAATTCTAGATAAATGGGGTCTCAACTTTGCAGATGTAAGAGCTTAATTTGTCAAAATCTCCTGACAAATAACACACTGGGAATTTGGGTCATCCTTGGATCCAGTAAATGTAAATCCCAGTGCTAAATAGTCTGCATTTTATTTATGACATAGAGGCTTTCTTTTCTTAGAATATAGCTGAAATTCATCAGTTCCTGTTTTGGTTAATGATGTTGTCAAGCACAGACTGTACACATTATTTCCAGTGGTAATGTTAAGAGAATGTCCTTTTCATATATAGTCTTGTGAGATATTAAACCTGGAAATTAAACCTGAAATTGATCATTCACGCTATGGTACAGTTCACAAGCCAAGCAACAAACATAACCTCTTTTTGTTTCATATTAACTTCTGTTACTATGTAGCTAACCTCTCCAAAAACTTATAGTATGGAAATAATAGGAATATTTCTATATCCCTTCCAACACTGTAGCACCTATTTTATATTGTTGAAAATGAAAAGTAAAAAAGGTGTGGGTTTTAATGTTTTAAATTAAAAAAAAATGTATTTAGTCGTACCAACTGAGTTAGCAATATTGAATGTGGTGCACTACTTTTATGCAGCGTGAAAAGGCTGGAGACAGATTACATATTTTTTTCACTGAACAGTGAAAACAAGCAGTAAATTTAGAGTGTAGATTAAAAGATGTGCATTTACATGAATACTATTACTGGCTAAAGTCTCTTTGACAAGACAAATGTGCCTTCATAATGTGTAAGTTATTTAGTTAGTTTTGTTTCACATAGAAAGCTGTTTCAGTTAATAATGGCAGCTTTTTAAGGTGATGTTAGGTATTGCTTTGAGCTAATATAAATTATAAACACACATAAGAGAACAGATAAGGGTTTGGCAAATGTAGACAACATACATGTCTTATTATACAGCTCTGGAAAAAAATAAGAGACCACTGCAAAATTATCAGTTTCTCTGGTTTTACTATTTATAGGTATGTGTTTGGGTAAAATGAACATTTTTGTTTTATTCTATAAACTACTGACAACATTTCTCCCAAATTCCAAATTAAAATATTGTCATTTAGAGCATGCTCTCCACCAGTCTTTCACATTGATGTTGGGTGACTTTATGCCACTCCTGGCACAAAAATTCAAGCAGCCTGGCTTTGTTTCATGGCTTTTGACCATCCATCTTCCTCTTGATCACATTCCAGAGGTTTTCAATGGGGTTCAGGTCTGAAGATTGGGCTGGCCATGACAGGGTCTTGATCTGGTGGTCCTCCATCCACACCTTGATTGACCTGGCTGTGTGGCATGGAGCATTGTCCTGCTGGAAAAAACAATCCTCAGAGTTGCGGAACATTGTCAGAGCAGAAGGAAGCAAGTTTTCTTCCAGGACAACCTTGTACTTGGCTTGATTCATGCTAAAGCTGCCCGATTCCAGCCTTGCTGAAGCACCCCCAGATCATCACCGATCCTCCACCACATGGTTTCACAGTGGGTGTAAGACACTGTGGCTTGTAGTCCTCTCCAGGTCTCTGTCTAACCATTAGATGACCAGGTGTTGGGCAAAGCTGAAAATTGGACTCATCTGGGGGTGCTTCAGCAAGGCTGGAATCGGGCAGATTTGTCTTTGTGAAGGACGTATGAATCAAGCCAAGTACAAGGTTGTCCTGGAAGAAAACTTGCTTCCTTCTGCTCTGACAATGTTCCCCAACTCTGAGGATTGGTTTTTCCAGCAGGACAATGCTCCATGCCACACAGCCAGGTCAATCAAGGTGTGGATGGAGGACCACCAGATCAAGACCCTGTCATGGCCAGCCCAATCTCCAGACCTGAACTCCATTGAAAATCTCTGGAATGTGATCAAGAGGAAGATGGATGGTCAAAAGCCATCAAACATAGCCAAGCTGCTTGAATTTTTGTGCCAGGAGTGGCATAAAGTCACCCAACATCAATGTGAAAGACTGGTGGAGAGCATGCCAAGACGCATGAAAGCTGAGCTTGAAAATCAGGGTTATTCCACCAAATATTGATTTCTGAACTCTTCCTAAATTAAAACATTAGTATTGTGTTGTTTAAAAATGAATATGAACTTATTTTCTTTGCATTATTCGAGGTCCGACAACACCACATCTTTTTTGTTATTTTGACCAGTTGTCATTTTCTGCAAATAAATGCTTTAAATGACAATATTTTTATTTGGAATTTGGGAGAAATGTTGTCAGTAGTTTACAGAATAAAACAAAAATGTTCATTTTACCCAAACACATACCTATAAATAGTAAAACCAGAGAAACTGATAATTTGGCAGTGGTCTCTTAATTTTTTCCAGAGCTGTATATAATGTGGTGAAAGCAGTTTGTTGTGTTGCTTAGTAATATATATTGTAGCAGCACAATGGGAAATGGGTTTATGCAAGAACTGCTTCAATGAATTTTGGGAGTTGTTTGCGGACCACAGGTTTGAAACCACTGCTGTAGTACAATGCTTAGATATGTGGTAAGCTTTTATAAGGCTAACCAGGGGCATGTCAAGTGTACTTGGAAACAACAGTGTCCTTCTCTAGTACCGCATAAAAACCTTGACTTCCACTCAGAAGATTTTTATCTCCTTGTACACTTTTATAATCATCACTTCAGTATTCAATTCTGTATTTTCTGTTTACGTGAAGTTTGAGTCAACTAAATTGCACTCTTAATTACGATTGAGTGCAGTGAACTACCTACACTCTTCAGATAGAAGACATCCACTTAGTAGTAAAAATAACAGTTTATTGGTTGTGAAAGATATGCCTGATGGCACATGAACAATTGGCAAACAGTTATGCCCAACATGAACATGATAACCAACAGATACATAATACATTCACATTATAATTTGTCCCATGGCCATATCCATTGGAGCTCAATAGCTTCCCCTATGCTGGCCGAGCTGAGATGAATTCAATACAGTGATTAAGAATGGCTCGGCCAGCAGGCAGGACAAGTGGCACTTGGGGCCACCTTCCCCCTAGACAAAGCACGCTGCAGGGTGGAGACAAGGAGGAGGAGGACCAAACAAAGAAACGACAGGGGTTTGTGGGCAGAGAGACCTATTTAACTGGTCAGACTGGTAATGTATGAGATTGATGGGTGGAGTCTCCTTTCGGAAGGACAACAAGTTTCCAATTCTGTGTGCTACAGTGGACTTTTAACTTGTAATGTCGGGTAGGCTGGTAGCGGTGAGGACCGCAGGCTGAAGGTAAATAAAGGAAGCCCAAGTCAGTGGATTCAGGTACAAACAGCACATGTATTAGACAGTTGTAGGATTCATACCAAACATGGTACCACGGCTCGTTTTCCATAGCATACGTATTCAGGGCCAGGCGCTTTACCAATAAACCCATGTTATTCAGAATTATCCACAAGGAACATCCGCATTGCTCTGAGCTGTCTGCGCTTCTCCCATGCTCTCACTCACTAGTTGTGCAAGTGCGCGTTAGAGAGTGACGTCACCACGTAGTATCAGAGCTAACGACGCACCTTAAAGACATTCAGATCCTTAAAAAGGATCATTACAAACTGCAGACTTGTGTTCCATATGTGTCAGAATGAAGACTTGCACTCCTTAAAATTGTCAATTTGATTCCTCTGGACTTTTTTGATGTACAAAGTCCTAGCATTTATTCTGTGTGTATGTATGTATGAATTTGTTTATTTTCGCCTTAGAAACCTTCATATAGGCAAGTCATCCCATTTTACATTTTGTACAACATAAATGCTAAAGGCTTAACGGAATCCCATATTTTAGCGTTATTTGTTTGTTTGTTTTTACGAGCTCCAGCTCGTTGATTTATTCTCTGAATGGATGCAAATTGATGTTCGAATGAAATTGCATTTGATGGATGTAGACGTGAAAGATGTGGAGGAGAAAAAAACGAACCGATTTATCTTTGCCTGTTTCCTAGTATTCAGACGTGTCTCTGACGGTAGCGTTTCAGGATACAAACGCATTAAAAAATATATTAAGATATAGTTGCACGGTAATTCTGAGATTTATTACTGATTTAAATCTATCTTGGCTAAAGAGTAAGTGAGAATACTACTAAGAAAAAATGTACCGCGCTAGTCTACCTTAAGGCACTGCACACGCATACCATCTGTTAAAAACTGAAAGCTTATACAAGGGGTTCTGTGAAATGGAAGAGAGCCTGTTTTACTAGCCAGCAGCTCATAGACCTGTAATACATTACATGCTTGGTGCCAGGCAGGTTGTGCTGGCTGAACAAATGGAGGGGAATGCAAGTGTATAAAGCAAGCACGTAAGGAACAAGAAATCGATTCAGTTTTCATGTAGTTTAGAAAGGGAATATAATAGACTGAAGCTCTTTTGTTTGCCCTGTTTTGGGTTGTCTTTCAGGCAGACATGTTTGTTGTTTGTTCAAATGTCTGTAGTTTTGTGCACTCCCACCGTTCTGGGAGCTAGCTCACAACGTTTTAAAACTAACCTCACTGTCTGTAATGAACTCCATGTTAACCCTATGCTGCTGAATTGTTAACATTTCTGGCACAAAATGAAAGGAAATCAGTTTTCCATGAAAGAGGGCAATGGCTTTATTATTTTATTACTGAAAATGGAAAAAAGCTTACTACTTTCATGATTAACAGACACATTAAAATCTTCCAGGTTTTTTTTTTTTTGGTCTAATCTATGGGGAAGACTGGTATGGTTCAGCATTTATTTCTTAGTCATCTGGGTTTCTTTTTTTTGGAAAATCAGAACTTTAAGGACTGTTTTACGGAATGTTTTGTTAAAGTCTATTTAGACTAATAAAGTTTGCTGTTGATGAAATCAACTGTTTTAGGTAAAATTTTGGCAAAATACCAATTATTCTAAAATAATCTTTATTAAAAAAAAAATCCTTAAAACAGAATCAGGTCTGTGGTATTTCGGAATGTTCCATTTTCTCTTTCTGTTGTTTTAATCAAGAATATTGAAAATCAATATATACAGTAGAGTGGTGCCTGTAGTGTTGACACCCTCAATTATTTTTTATATTATACTCCTTACAAACATGTTATAAATTTGTGATTCAAATTTTAAACACTGGAGTTGGTTATTTGACTAATTCGGTCAATTCTGTGGAAGGCCTCTAAAAGCAGTGATAAATACGGAAAAAATAAATGTACTGACATTGAAAGTATTATTGAGATTACCTTAACATATTAAATTGTAGTCATGGCAACAGGCAAAGTATTTGCAAAAGTACCACTTAAAAATACTGCTGTTTCTCCTTTTTTGTAACTCATTTTATTAAGGACAATATAGTAACATTATATTGTGATGGGCAGAATTGGAATTCAAACCAGACCTTTGTGTGTTCTCAGCAATTTGCTTTGCCACTGAGCAACGCAACTTTTCTGAGAAACTATATTTAGTCATGTTTTTTCTGTCTAACATACTCTTGTGTGAAAAGGAGTGGGTTGAGGGACTTTCATTTGGTAGAACACAATTTCACTTTCTCATGCAACTACAGTAAATACAGTACAGCAAATAAATGGATGGTCACTAAACAAACCAAATAAGACTAGCAGTTATTTGCATAAACACACAGTGTAAACTGTATTATATTAATATATGCTTACTGATTGTAGGTTTAACAAATAAACACAGCTGAAAGAAAAACCTCAAACAAAACTGCTAACTTTTTTTTGCCCCTGGAGGCCTGGCTAAAAATCTGGCTGCAGTCACAAGGTCCTCTCAACTAAACCCTCAGTGGACATTAGTATAATTGGGCACATTTGGCTGTTCCAGGACTGAGTGAAAGGGGTGTTTTATAAGGTGGTTTTTCAGAGCTGAGAGGGGCAACGTCTGTATTCAGTGTCCCACAACCTTCAATGGCACCAAGAACAAACGTGTTAAAAAATAAATACATAAATAAAACCAATACAATCCTGTGAATGGGGAGAAAAATAAAATAAAAGGTTTTAAAAAATTGAACCCCTAATAAATTCCTTTTCAGCATATCAAGTATTTGTGTTTATAAAGATAACTGTCATCATGTTGTTTCTCCTGGATGGGCCCTTGCTTAGTAATACAGTAAATCATCTCGTGAATTGGATCTGTAAATTGCTTTCTCACTCCACAAAATCAACGGGGCTTAGCTCTCGGGTCTGCAGGCGTCTCCTGACAGTTTCTGTGTTAGTTAACATCCTGCTAATGACTTGTCTGTCTTTGAGAGAGAGAGAGAGAGAGAGAGAGAGAGAGAGAGAGAGAGAGAGAGAGAGAGAAAACTTCAGTAAGATCAGGGATTTCCCCTGAGCTCCCCACTAACCACTTTCTTTGAAGTGACATTATCGCTTTGGCTTTGCTACTTGCTTATGGTAGAGATTATTCTGCATTTTTCACTTGTAGGGCTGTTACTCAAGAGGGAGGGAGGAAAGGAGGCATAATTTAATACTGAAACACTGATGTGACTGCTTCAGGTGTCAAGGCCTCTAATACGCAGTGACTTTACATATATTTAAATTGACAGTCTGGCTGCCGGAGCTGATGAAGTGCAAATAAAGTGCACTGGGGACATGAAAGGAAGAGCAATGTCAGTTTTCTTTTGCAGTATTTCTGTTTGCGAGTTCCTGGCATAATTATAATTCCCATTGAATTCTGAAACACAGGGATCAAGATTGAACAAATTATGTACATACATCCTGGATACTTCGTCAGGGATTGCCATAAATATGTTTTAAGGAAAATGTTTAGATCACGCTCAACACTCAATAATCAACTTACTACAATAAATCTTTAAAGGAATTATTATGCATGTCCATGTAATCCATTAGTATATTTAAGTGCCCCTTATATTTTAAAAATCTGAATGAAATAGTGGCTAGTAAACTACCAAATTTAACCTACAATGTCTGGTTTCTGATGAAGATGATGCTAAAAATGCTTAACATTCACCCAGGCATCATATTTAAGTGCAAGATTTAACATGACTGTGGGACACTGTAATTATTTTAAAATATATCAATTTAACAAACTGCATAGGCTGCTAAAAGGATATTGTGGGTCACTTTTGACTCTTGTGATGCCATATACTGTCTGAAAGTTGTCCATTAAAAGGCTTACTAAAACAAACATCTACATGTATAATGGATTTTAGACATTGCTTGAGTAGGGGGAGGTCTGCCAACTTGCTTTCCTTTGGAGAATACCTTAACATCTTAAATTGTTGTCATGACAACAGGCAAAGTATTTGCAAAAGTATACACTTAAAACACTGCTGTTTCTCCTGGAGCACATGCTGTCAATTACGATGCTATAAATACCTTGTAATGACAGATGGAGACAGTTTGTTGAATTTACAATATATACATTGGTGTGAAAATGTTGACAGATGATGGCATCAGTGCTGACATTCGATAACCACCAACATGTGAAGCAGTGGCCATTGGCTTTTACTATTGTCCTCTAAACCATGAATATATTGTGGCATTATTACTAGTATTACTTAATTCTTTCATCAAGTAACTTACTGAAAGACTACTTTAGGATAAGCAGTGATAGAGTTGCAGTTTCTTATACTGAAAAATAAATAACAGCCTTTTATGGATCAGTTTATTTGTCCTTCTGGTGTTGAAGGTTTTCGTTGTCCTGCCCAAAATGCATACAAGATCATAGCAGAAAGGTCAACTGTTAAGTTTAGCTGTAGTACTTTTTCATCACAAAAATGCTTTAGAATGTCTCTCAATATTATAGAGAACATCTATAAATAAACTGTTATTGACTGGGAGCACTACATTTAATATGCTGAGCTGTTCATCCCAAGAGATGTCTGTTTACACCTGTGGGCTAGTGAAAGTTGAGATATCGTGTGAGCGCTGGGACCAATACATTTTCTCCTCCATTGCTGTTTAGACTCCAAGTGACTTCATAACCACCCTCATATATAATTATTATACTAGCAGGATTCAATGAAATGCCTTTTCTATGCTCAATTCAAGACTATATTCTGAGACTAGAACTAATGTAGTTGAAACAAGGAAAACTGCAAAACTGAAAGAGCACACTAAGGAGATGGTTGCATTTTTTCCCATCAAATTACTTCACAGTTTTCCATTAGTGGTGATTCCATTAAATACAATTGAACCAATGATAATGTCGGCGTGTTGTAGTGCTTTATATATTTATATGTGCTTGTCCGTGTTTCTCCATGGTAACCACTTCTACAGAGTGCAGTCAGTGGTTTTCCAGTGTTGTACTGAGCTTGTTGCGTGTGGACATCTCCTCAGGTTAAATTTAGCACTGTTTGGTGGAAGCCTGGCTTTGAATAGCATTAGTAAAGGTTTTTTAATGGAAAAAGGGCAAGCTTGTTTTTTGTTGGATTGGACTATCTGATGGCTGCTGAGTACTCTTCGCCACCTATACTGTACTTGCCTGCCTGTGGAGCTGTCTTTGCTTTTCGGTTACCACACCATCAGTGAATGTTATTTTTGTGTTGTTGTTTCCTTTTTATTTTAGCTGGCTTTGGATTTTAAGTAGGTTGTAAGGTGAAAGAGTACCGCTAGATTTTTCTCTGTGAGTTAGGGAAGGTTGTGTAGCATTTAAAATGGTCTTTCAAGGTCTTCTAACAAATGTTTCTATGGATTGAATAAGGACTTTCAATAAGCATTTCCATTTTATAAGAAAATGATTACCGTAAAAAACATTGTATAAGTCGATTTTCTAGGCGTTTTTGTGGGTCTTAAAAGGGGGGTGCGACTAATACACCAGTGCAACGTATGCACCGTCGTGTCTAATATTGAACTACTGTACCAGTGTCACAATGGGAATACTACAGCCACGGTTATTATGGCTCAAGCAAACTTAACTGTCAGCAAGTCATTTTGATTGTTAAACGTAAGCTTTCAGACTCTTGACTGGCGTCTTCTCAACCCAAGATGCCTGTACGTGGAGGGAAAAGAAATTGTGGTTAAAGTTATCAATCTTTGGAATATGAAAGCATCACAGCTGTACTGCTTCAGTGTTAACACAATAGCTGTCAATCTCTATGAATTTCCTTATTCCCACCCTCCCAAGCCATTGATTTGTCAACATTCAGACTGAACCCGCCACTGGGATCCATAGCAGCTATTGGTTAGAAAGCCGAGTAAACTTATCAAGTGTACAGTTTGTTGTAACTGCAATGATATAATAATGCAGATGTCTGCCCTTGAGACGGGATAAAAATGCTACACAACAGGTTTGAAATTGCACATTGTTAAATTTGCCGAAATGCATGGCAATCGCAATGCTGACGAAGCAGTACGTGACTAGAGATGAAACTAAGACAAACTTAAATATGGTAAAGAAAAATGAGCTGATAGAGAAGGAACTTGTTTAAGGCCCATTTTGTTTGAATGGAGTACTTTGAATGACCGTATTACATACTGTATCATGTTCTACATGTCAGTGCAACACAGTGGTACACTTGTAAAATATGTCTGTTTATGGTATTGATTAACAAAGCAAAATTAATGTATTTTTACAGCTGGAAATTGAATGCAATTGTACTGCAACATATGCAGTACTAAGAGGTTTTGTTTTCTGGTTATTTGATGGTACATTATTTACTTTTAATTGTTTTGTTTTTTTTTGTTGTTGTTGTTGCTTTTTAATTGATGCAAGCAGCACTGTTAAATACTGTGTTTTTTTAATTTGTATTTGTTAGTTTGTATTTGTGTGTGTTTTGCACTTCAGGGCCACCGTAGTAAATAGCATCAATTGTTTTGTTTTTTTTAATTATTCATTCTTTACATTTCCCTTAGTATTATATCGCTTGCAATCATTCTGAGTGGCTCTGGGGTCTGTTATTATCATCTACTCTCAATTTGCCCTTACCTGGCTTTGAGCTTGTCTGGCTAATCCTTAGTGACGGGACTGAAAAACCTTCCTCATTCCATTTAAATCACATGACAGCCCCATCTACTGTATGTCCTCTGTCTATATACACGTAGAGTAGGTGGGGCTGGAGCTGAAAGATCACATTGTCAGAGAACATGAATGAAAACAGGAAGGCTGTTCGGTGGAGACAGGCTCAAAGCCACGTAAGGCAGATTTAGAGAAAAAATTATAACAACTTGGTATTAGAGCAACAAAACCCAGAACCAGAATGATTGTAAACACCATAAAATAGCAAGAGAAATGTAAAAAAAAAAAAAAAATCTCTTAAAATTAATTTTGAAGCTACTTGCTCTTTTAAATTCCTCAATGCTTGTGTTTAGCTTTTTTTTTTTTTTTTTTTTTTTGGTCAAATTTAAACTGTTATTCAAGCAAAAATAAAACAAAACCCTTAATCTTTTATAACAGTTACAGAAAACACATAGTTGAGCTTAAAACATTAGCTTCACAACATAACAACCACCTTAGTTAGGAAATGTTTTGACGGCTGTAAGGACCTTTTTGATGGTAACGCCCATTTGTTGAACAAGTTTCAAAACGTATAATTTAGCAGTATTATAAAACTTACTGCACTTTAAGCACCTACAAACCAAACTGGTATTTTTGTTTCGTTGGACTTTTTCATTTCCTGAAGGGTTGGATTTCAGGCTTTGGTTTGGATGGCCACTGGATCCTCACCTCTATTTAACCTAGCTCTGTGAATAGGCACCTTATCCACAGTAAAACGACTAGAGCAGTCAGGTGTAACACTACACGTTACCCCCTCGTAAACCAGGCCAGAGAAAACAGTGGTGCTTCCAGCAGTGGCTGTCCTGTGATCTTGCAGGATTTTTGTTATTTGCTTCAGGTACCAGTTAAAGGTATCATATACAAGACAGAATTGTATAAAGGAATGTTGTTACCTTTAAATGTCAAAATAATGTCAAGATGGCACTTACTGTATAATTTTATAAAAATATGTCTAGATTGTCCCTGTGACCCAAGTTGGGTAAAGCAAACAAACTGGACAATCAACAAACTGCTTTCTGATAAAAACAAACAAAAAAAGTAGCCCACAGAAAGCAAAACTGTGGAAGAATATAGTTAAGATGCCAAGGGAAATATTTTGGTGTGCAACTAAGTTTTCTGAACTTTATCTCTTTGACCTGATTAGTCATGTGGCTGGTTATGAATGATTAAGGTTATTTAGTTTACGTTTTTAGCGATTCCCTTATAAAATTGTTGTATAGAAGCATAACAAAGTATAATAATGCATAGTGAAGGCATGGTAAAGCATAGCTAGGCATTGTAAATCCCAAAGAGGTATGGTAAAGTGTATAGTAAATATAGTAAGCAATAGCAAACTATGTTAAGTGGTAAGGAAAAGCATGGGAAACTGCGGCTACAGTGCAGAGTTATAAGGGATTTTTTTTACCACAACTGCAAGTCCTTTTTATTGAGTGTCACACAAAACTTGGCTCACTTAAGCATTTGAAAATACTTGTTAAAACAAGAAAATGTATGAGATTACCTCAGACATTTTTGTAAACAATTAAATAGATTTGGTTAATGTACTGTTGCACTGATGCAGGTGAATTTCAATAACCTTAATCAAGTAGAAGCAGCTGGGCTGCTTTTCCACCTGTCTCCATTATTACAGTCAGATATTAACCCAGAAAAAAGGGTTTGGCCATCTGTCACCCAATTTATTATTATTATTATTATTATTATTATTTTAGTTTTTTTTAATAGCATCATGAAATTCCTGAGTAACGTGAAAATAAAAGACTTGCAAAAAACTTGTTAAAAAAACTTTCGCACTTGTTAATTTTTTTTTTGTGCATTTTTAGATGGCCCCTACTACCAAGAATACAGTATGTCTTCTACACCCTACCCCACGTGTTCTTAGTGTTGTAACATCTTGTTCTGAAAATGTAACACTTTTGTTCCCAGAAGCTCTGGTGATTTACGTTTAGTGTCAAACCACACTCTTCTATCTTAGCGTGTCTGTGGCAAGCTTGTTTCTTACCAAGACATGGGTGCAGTTGTTGGTCACCTTGGTTCATGCAGAGGATATAAACACTGCTTTGTAGTGTAATAGAGCATATGCAAAGCTTGTTTATAATTATTTCAATGTTCCAAGGTTTCAGGCGTGGACATGCTGTCCTGCGTATTGTGTTTCACTTCACAGTGGTGTAAACAGAAAGACCTCTTTTTTTTCTTTAAATTCTGTTAATTTCATTCAAGCAGACAGAATTGGATATGACTAAGAGCTATTTTTAACCCCTGCCTTTGACGCCTGTGATTTACATGCAGCTTCACACATTGCTTTCTCTTCGTTTGCATACTGTACATCTCTGCACTGCAGACGTATTGGTGATCAGTCCCACCAATCTCCATTTAATGACCAAACTATCCATCTCTATCCTCGCTCAATGAAAGCATCACCTCTCAAATGTATCGAGGTAGGCGTCCTCTTGTACAGGGTTTTGTTGTGTGTAAATGCCACACTGGGAGTGATATGGTGAGTCACCGTTTGATCTTGCAAGCAGATTAATTACATTGCCTAAACATGTTGTTGTGCAGAGTTGAGAGGGCCCGGTATAAATAATTAATTGTGTGTGTGTGTGTGTGTGTGTGTGTGTGTGTGGGGGTGGGGGTGTGTGTGTGGTGGGGGGGGGGGGGGGGGGGTGTTGGGGGGGTGGAAAACATCACCCATAATTAAGTGTATATGTGAAAAATCGATTAATATTCGGTTGTTTATTATAAACACCCTAGGGTCCTATTTTGAAACAAATGCGAGGACAAAAGGCAAAACACAGTTGCCACTTTTTTCGGTGTTATACATTTAGATATGTTTGTGATAACAAACACACTTGAAATTCTTCTGTTCTACCCTCAAGTTCAGATTTTGCACAGTATTGATCCACAGCCTATCATTAATTAATTAAAGCCGTCCTTGTTTGGAGGCAGCATGTGTTAATACATGTCCTAACATGTTTCTCTACTGTTACTGAGCATACTGCTCAATTGACTGTTTTCATTACATTTCTAACCGTACGTTTTTGGATTGTATCTTTTTTCTTTTTTTTTACCTTTCCAGAAAGGAGCCAAGCTTGGACAATCGGCCCCCGATCTTCAATATTCTGTGTTTTTAAGCACCTTTACCGTTCCTCCCAGGGCCTACAGTAAAATGCTGTATTTTTCCGTAGGTCTAGAAGATAAGAGCAAAGTCTCCCTTTTTTTAGCTGGCACACACTCCATCTCATTTTACAGTTTCCACAGTGCAGACAGAGGCTGTATTGTTATTTCTTTGCTAATGTGCCGATATGCAGTGCCATTTGGCGCATGAGCAAGCAGGGGATGATAGCAGATCAGAAAAAGAGTGCTACAGTAGGTATTTTGTTTTTTGAGTGGCTCAGTGGCTCATCCCATTGGTAATGGGGTATAAAGCCTTTAACCTGTAGGTCACCAAGCTTTTTCACTTGATGGGATGGCTAATTGAGTGTAAAATCTCAATAATAAAGGCTGTGGCTTTAACCATCTCTATCTCAGAAGTGAGGTATTGTGGGGAAAACTGAGTGCATGTCTCTTTATAAGTGTTTTTTGTAAACTGTTTTATTTTTTAGATAAAAGAGCCTTCCCTTGCTTTTGCAAGCTTAAATATGTAATTCCTTTTTCAACCCTTTAATATTAGTTACAGGTGTAACGTATGTGTAGTTTTTACTGTGTAGAGGTAGAATGTTGGTTACCTTATACCCATAATGAGTGCCTATTGTGTGTTTAAGGTAGGTGAAGACCTGTGTCACTACTGTATATAAAAACACTACACTTGTGAACAAAGTGTTCTGTCAGCAAGGTCCACTTCATGAGTGTTTAGATAGCTAAACTTTTAAAATTATTATCCAGCGCTGAGGTCATTACTTAATGGATAATTGACAGTTGCGGACAATTACGTGTCCTGAGCTGACAAGGTCACTTAACTACAGATAGTGACTTATGTGGAAGATATGAATGCTAGTATAAACTATACAAACATGTTTTTTTGTTTGTTTATAAAGACATTGTTAACCTAGGTATTTAAGCATTGTTTTGGACTGAATCACACAGGCTGCTTCACATCTGTATGTTGCTTTAAATCATGTTTCAAGATTATAAAACTTTACAGGACATCTGCCTGTGGGTTAATGACTGCTCTGCTCAAAGCTGACTGGCAGAGAGGAACCCTACTGTTTATATTACAGAATGATGTACTGTACTTAACAGAATGATGTATTTCAGGTTAAACCCTGAACAGTTTTCTCAAGCAATAAACACCTAAATTAATTATATTATACACTTATTCATACAGTACAGAGTCTGAGAGCTTACCATCTACTTGAAATGTGATGCACCTTGCAGCTTGTAGCTGTTTTCAGTTGTTGCGTTCATAAACAATTTAGTGGAATTCACCCACGTCTATATTGATTAAAAAAGGGATATGAAATGTTGTCATTTCTGAGAATAACAGGCTCTTGTTACTAGTTTAAAGCCAATACATTACCAAAATATGCCGACCTCTTTACATTTATTCTGTCTTATAGTAAACTGTGTTGTGAACCGTAATCTCCTTGACAGTTCTTCTCTCTTTGGAAAAGCTCACAAAAAGAGGGGAATGCAGCATGCAGCCAGACTGTAAAACCACTCCAGCGTGAGTGCAGACACAAAGGGTTGCAGTCGTGTCAGCTGGGTGATTTCCATACTAAACCACTGGTTTGCAACTATCAAGTTCACTTATACGTGATTGCTTATTGTATGATCCTCTGTGCTATATGCCATTAGACAGCTTTTGCAGGTTGCACAGAACAGAGTATAACTGCAAAGTAGTGCTTTTCAGCAGGAACTCAGTTTTGTTGTAAGTCATCCTGGATGTGGTGCCTAAATTAATATTTTAAATAAAGCGGACAAGAACTGCTATATATGTAACCTTACTGGGAAATCTAGGGTATGACTGGAGTAACTAGTTATTCTAAATGCAGCTGCAGTACATTATTCTTGTATGTCTTAACAGAGCTGGAAATCTGTTGTAAATTAGGTAGTGACAATAGGGTCCATAATGGCCTTAATCTTAGTAGTCCTTCTACAAAATATTAACATTTTCGCTTTAAGCAGTGTGGAAAAGCAATGTGCATATTTGATCAATTATTTACACTTTTAATATTTGTGGCTTCCCTATGGCTTAAAATGGCAGTCTGCGGAAATCAGATAGGCTCACCATAATAAGAAACATACAGTAGTAGCTGAAAGCTATTTAAAAAAAAAAAAAGGATATTCAGCTTTAATAATATGATGAACAGTATTATACTGTATATGATATTAAACAAAACATTTTACATGCACAGAAACAAAAGTTTTAAAAACTGTCAGTATCTGTATAAAGATGCGATACAAAAAGGACCACGTTTTTAAAACAAAAGCACTGGTTGTTTTGCTGTCTTGCCTATTGTTATTAAAATTACTTTTAATAAGGAGATGCTGGTTATATTCATGAATGCATAAAGAAAAAACATTTTTGCATAATATATGAATGGGTCATGGATGGGATTTAACAGGGTTTGGATATGATGGTGATGGTGAGGGTTGTGATGCTTAATAATTGTACAAAAATGTATGTAATAAAAAATAATGCAATATAATAATAATAATAATAATAATAATAATAATAATAATAATAATAATAATAATAATCTGGAACCTAGTGTTCTTTGTGCTGGTACCCTGTTTGGTAATTTCAAAATCTGGTCGCCTCACTTTACATTTTTTTTTAATTAAAAAGACAGCATCATTAAAGAATGATTACATTTTGGTTCTTATTTTAATTATTCAAATATTGTGTGCTTTATTGCTTGATAAGTCCGTGTTAAGTTGTGTTGACTGAGTTCAGGAGCAGCTCTTCAGTTCTAGTTGCATGCTTTGTAATGAGTATTATCTTTACTCGATCCCAACTTCAAGGTTGCACGACTTTGTGAATTCTCATTTGGCTGCAGTAATGGGCTAGTAATTGCTTTTGTACTGTATGTACGCCACTCTTCTAACCTAAGGCATGTTATGATTGCAAATACCAAGATAAGACTAGAGTTAAAAAAAAAAAAATGTTTTCCTAGATAGTCTGTGCTGATAGTCTTTAAAATTAGCATCAGTCTTGGCAGCCAGCTTTGTATTAGAACTGAAAGGCAGGCCTGTAAGGAATGTTTTAAAAAAATGCTTTTATTTAAAAAGAAAACACAGTTTTGCCAAATGTTTGATCCAATACATGAGGTGCATTACTCTAAAATAAATGTTTGAAAACTAGAATGTTTTAAAAGCTGAAACTGCAAATGCATTAAAGGTTAGGTGGTTAGTGTCAGGATCATAACACTGGCAATGGAGTGAAGGGCTGGCATGAACAGCTAGAACTGATTGGACATGATAGGTTCTAGACGAATATACAAAATGACAATTCCTCATTAAAACCTTTGCTGCCTAGTGTCCAATATATTGGACATTGAGAAAATAGACATTAAATAGTTATGGCAACATACCCAAGACAATAAAGGGTTAATTACTGAGAGTCATTATGTTTGAGTTTTTGGTTCAGAGAAAAAAGCAACAGAACACCATGTGACATATGAAAGTCTGCCATATCTTCAGTGAGAAAATGCTATTTATTTGGTTACAATTAACCATTGGGCTAAGATTTTTAATGTGTTTAATGTGTTTAGTTAGGTACCAAACTAATTAAAGTTAAACACAAGAGCACATTTGTATAATAAACTCTTGCAGTTGCTTTTAAAAGCCGTGGGTTGTGTTTATCCTCTCTTAAACTGATTTACAGATTTGCACTGGCTCAGAGGGATCTAATCTTCATTAACAATATCTGTTTGATACATTGTTCTTGTTCTCTACCAAATGTTATAGCTAGGTTCTGTTTTTAGGAGTGTATTTTAAGTGACAACAGAAAAAACAGTGGAGCTTGAATTTAAAACTGTGTTAAATCGTAATGAAATGCATGCTGATAACAGCGGTGGAAACAAAGCTTCTGTTTCATAATTGTATAAATGTATAAAACATTTCAAGTTATCTCTGTTCATTTGAGGGGTTATTTCTGATTGTTGATTAATATAAGAACATAAGAAAGTTTACAAATGAGAGAAGGCCATTTGGCCCATCTTGCTCATTTGGTTGTTAGTAGCTTATTGATCCCAGAATCTCATCACGCAGCTTCTTAAAGGATCCCAGGGTGTCACCTTCAACCACATTACTGGAGTGTTGGTTCCAGACCCTCACAATTCTCTGTGTAAAAAAGTGTCTTCTGTTTTCTGTTCTGAATGCCCCTTTATCGAATTTCCATTTGTGACCCCTGGTCCTTGTTTCTTTTTTCAGGTCGAAAAAGTCCATTGGGTCGACATTGACAATATCCCTTATAATAGTTCACCACAATATTTTTTAACAATATTTTTTCCAGATTTCCTATGATTTTCCCAGGGTTATATTATGCATTTACCATAGTTTACCATGGTTTGCCATGTTTTTTTAAAATATGCTTTACCATATATCTTTGGGTTTTACATTGCTTGGCTATTCTTTACCATGCTTTCGCTATGCTTTATTACACTTGTTATGCTTTTACTGTGGTAAATGTTTATGTTTCAAAAACGTAAAACGAAGACTAGATAAGACATTTTTAATGTGATGCTGGTCTAGTCCAAGTAGTAAGTTTTCATGAATTCAGGTGGACACTGTGTTGCATACATTGTGAAATATTTGCATGACACATAATACATGAAAACGAACAAGTCCATTGTCATTTTGTTTTTGTTTTTCAGGCTAAACTATAGCAAGATAAATGTGCTTCATCTGAGTCAAAGTGAAAGATTGAAAAAAAAAATTACAATATAATCTGCAGAGATTTCCATTTGTGTATGAAAGCCTGAAGCAACAGAGATGAAATTACACTGCACAAAATATGCCTTTATTGAGAAATCATACATTTGTCATAAATTGTCAGATTGATATGCACTCCAGTCAATGAAATGCAGAATTTTCTGAACTGTCTGCAGTTTTTAACTCCACCCAGACCCCTTGCTTACTAAATATCTTAATAAATGTTCTTAATATTCTCTTCGAAGATATTTAAACCTGGTCAAGATTTAATCAAGTCTTCCAGGTTCTCTGTGTCTCATTTACAAGAAGCTGGATTGGCTTGATTTTAGAAACTATACAGCACACTGGTGTAACTTTACAGTACTGGTTTCACAGACCCTGATTAGCACTAATCTTGGATGACTTAAAGTTTTCTTAGGCAATGTAGTCCCAGATTAGTTCTTATCTGGTTTGTGAATCTGGTGAACCCTAGTCCAACACTCGCTCTTAGTACAACATATTTATTAGATTAAAAGAATGGAGTGGGAGATTGGCGATCTTCATCAGAATACCAAATTCTAATGAATAATTTGAACTAATAAACTAATAAATATTTTGTACTACGAGTGAGTGTTGGACTTTTTTGGATGTACCTCGACTCAAGTTGCATCATCAGTCCGTACTGGCCACGTCTATTAAGCCAATTGCGCTTCCAAATGGATCTTCTCTGCATTTTCTTTTTTTTTCTGTTTAAAACAATGCACAGACAACAGCGATTGTCTCCTCGCTTGGGTCCACAATTCTCCCAAATGATGTCTACGATTCTGCAATGAAAATAGGCGCAGTCCGCGACAAGATATCTCGTGTAGTGTGTGTCACTTTTAAACAGACTAGAATACAACTTTAATAGTAGGCTACTACAAGTTTGTTTTAGGTTTAAATATGCAACAACGTAATGTACATTCTCTCTATTTCTCACATACACACAGACGCGCACCCCTCCTCGTATTTTGAATAAATTAGCAATACAAGCATACAGTAGGGGTTTGAAAGGGATATCGAATACTAGTGACTGTAGAAATTGATTGCCAGGAGAACACATACTACCACACACAGTATCTGCTTCGACGCTTCTTACTTACCAGGTAACTTCAATGAGCGATCATGATAGGAAATGTCACTTATGTCAAAGAGGGGCACAACCTTTCTCTTCGACGCTATTGTTGCTAGCTTGTCCTATTGGCTGCTGGCAGCATTTGTCAAGAAATCAGCCCGTAGCCCCTCACACACTTCACAAATTGCTTTGTAGGGGACTAAAGTTTTCTGACATGTTAGAAATTTGTCAGGACGTCGTAAGAGTGTGTGGAGATTGCAGAAGCTATTAACGGGGCATCGTAGACCCTCTCAGACTTACCGACCATTTTGTCCCCGACAACCTCTTTTTGTCCCAGATTTTAAGAAATTAGTCGCCGACTCCTCAGCTCGTCAACGATCTGCAAAAATCGTGCAGTGTAAACCCAGCATTAGCAGTGTGTGGTGGGAAAATTACAATGTTGCTACTGCTATGATTGTTTAGGGTTTCCATGCTCAGGTTTAAATGCTATTACGGGTTATAATATTTAGGTATAATATAATAATAATGTATTATTATCGGTAGTTGTTTGTGAACATACTTCCTCTTTTTTGCTGCAGGGCAGGTGGCCCATATAAGGGATGGAAAGATACTGACTACTAGCTAGAAAGAGGAAGTTCTCTTTATTTAGCAACCGCAAGCTTCATCTGTGACACTTCACGGAAATGTCACCAACTTACTTAGAATAAGTATGATTTTAGGATGCTTGCAATTTAGATAAGTTGTTATTGTTGCATATGATTGGTCTCATCTTAATCTTCCAAGTTGTTGGTATCCGCGAGTATTGAGTTAAGCTTCTGTGATTGGCTCACAATAACTGTAGGTTACAAGGTATATATTATGCTTACTGCCTCTGCGTAACACCTAACACCTGGGTGTGTTGAGTGTGTTTTCAGGTTTGCAATCCTTGAGCTACAAACTTGTTTGATTCAACCTTGACTGTCTCACTGAGTCTCTTTCAGAAGTTGAGTGAAAAACTTCCATGACAAGTGCCAGTGAGATTTGATGAAGATCTCTTGCAGATCGAAACGCTGATCTTGGGTATAATAAAAAAAACATAAACACTCTGGACCATAATATATAATCGTTATACCCTGTACCTTGAAAAACTCTGGATGTGCATATGTTTTCTCTTTGTTTACTAGCAGCCCCCATTCCATTTCTCAGAAAGCCCATTTCTCAAGGAAGAAATAAACAGTGGGTGTTGTTACAGCTATTTTGGCCCCAAAACTGCATTTGGTGTGTTTGTTTTGTCTGCTGCTACCGCAATATGTAGAAACGTTTGTTTGCCCATTTAGCAGGGCACCTAAAAATGTAACCTCGTGCTGCTGGAGAATTGATTTATACAGTGTGTGTGTGCGTATACAGTGGTCGTACAAAGTTTACAAACCCTAATTTATGGAAGTGTAGCACTCTAAAATTAATGTAGTACATTCCTATAAACACCCCTATTTATTTATGGTAAATGTATGTAAATGGTACATTCCTAAAATCCTCCTATTCTCTGTTTTCTAATATAAAAAAGTTCCAAAACAAAAAAACTGTCAGTTCAGCTTGTTACAGTGTTACTTTGTTTGTGTTGTGCTCTTGTAGCCCTGAATAAATATATTTTCAATGAAACAAGAAATCACCATTTAATGTGTGTAACAGAAGCATACATTGGGATACCTTTGACAAACAACTGTGGATATCGACTAATTTGCAATATACTCTGAGACATTGAGGATGGAAGACTCACTCAAATAAAGATATGAATGCACAATTAAATAATAATAATAATAATAATAATAATAATAATAATAATAATAATAATAATAATAATAATAATAAAACTACATGTCACACAAGTACATAAAGGGGAATTATCTGACTACAACATTTTAATTTCAAACAACAAAAGCATACTCGCTCTGGATAAAGTGAGTGAGCGAATGACGGTGTGTCTGTGTGAGTTGGGGTGGGGGGGGGGTGGAGGTTAAAATCAGGAGTTTTCCTTAAATTAAGAATGTGTAGCTCACCTTCGAACCATGAACACATAGCAGACACCCTTGTCCAGGGCCACTTACAATTGTTACAAAATCACAGTACAAAGTATCACGTTACAAAGTATCACATTAATACAGTGTGTGCACCATTATTTCTCTTTTTTTCTCTCTCATTTCTCTTTTTTCTCTCTCTTCTCTTTGCCTGCTGTTCTGGTAGTTTCACTGGTATTTATAGTCGACCATGTAAGTTGCGCACAGTTCAGACCTGGTTTTCACACGTCAACTGAAATGCAAACACTAACAATCCATAGGCTAGCCTTATAGAATTAGCAAAGAAACATGAGCCAACCACGGCAGTACCAGATACTGCAACTGCAATGGACTTGCACAGTCAATTCAAATTCGGGAGCACTTTCAGATTGATTTGGTACCATTGCAATGCAATTGATTTTTCGTTAATGTTGGTTAATACTATTGTATAACATTGTTGTATATAAAGGGGCTCATACCATTGAACCTGTCTATGAACTTCAACTGCCCCTTTGTGCTAAACCAAATTGCCATCGTAGTACTGTTCTATTATTTGGCCTACACATTATCAAAGCCAATACTCTTCTATACTCTATGTATATTGAAATTCAAAGACCAAATCATTGTTAACACACTTATTTATCTGTACAGTAGATAGTGATAAGGTTCACTTTTAATGTAGTACTTGCGTCTGGGATATGTATTTACAGCAGAAAAAAGACACCCAAATGAGCACCCATTTCTTTTTTCTTATATGTTTCTTCATAGTAAATGGAGAACATTTGTAGTGAAAATTGGAAACTAGTTAATGTAAGCACACCAGAGCTATATATTTCTTACTCTTACTAAAGAGACTAGTTGCACTGGTTAATTTTATAACACATGCTTATTACGGTGTGATTTTATCGAAACAGTGCCAGTACTGTGACATTGAAAGTTATATCTATTTTTATCCGTGTGTACTCCAGTGGTAGTCAGTCTATAAGTAGTAGGTTTATAGGAGAAGTATAACCCTACCAGCCCTGGGGTCTTATTGAATCTTGCATGTTCTGGATTTAATCATCTACACTTAATTTAAACGTTTCAGAAACATTCTGATTGAAACGGCTGGGAATGCAACAATGGCTGCGTCTCATCGGCTTACAAACACTGGACTGCCTTGGGTAGCTTACAGTTGAAGTGCTTCATTGTATTTAGTTTCCCCATACTGGGGAAGCATCTCCTCAGGCCATAGTGATATACAGCAGTAGAAGGGCCTGTTAATAAGTGTATCACAGTTTATGGACAGACCTTCTTCTTCACACCTTATTGAGTGCATCAGAATCTGTGGATATAAGCAGATGCATGAGTGTCTATTTTTACACTTACAGTAGGATGTACAGTTGGTGATATGCACTGTACAGAGTGGGCCATAAATCATGTACCCATTTGCATGCTTCCCAAATATTACAGTACTGTGTCAAATTCATGCTGAACATTGAGGTACTGCAGTGTAGTAAAGAGGTACGGAATGCTGGCCCATTCTGCACTTTTTCATTATACAAATACTGTATTTCTATGTACCTCCAATTAAAATAATAATAATAATAATAATAATAATAAATAATAATAATAATAATAATAACAACAATTCTAATGGAGGAGCTGCATATTAGATTCTGGTTCTGTCCAACCATAATCGAAGAATTATCAAAGCTCTAGTAACTTTTTATTTTTACTCTCAGTCACAGAGAACGTCTGAAGTGAAGAACATTCCTTACCCTTACATTGTTGTTAAGAAAGGTCTCTGGTACCTCTGAAGTTGCTTACCTGTAGTGTTTGTACCTTACTAGGAAGGCAATATTTGTGAATTAGGTAGCTTACTTACAAATACATGTACACATCTGTATTATTTAAACTGAACTGAGGAACTTAATGAAATTGATAAAGCACTTTGACAGGCCGATGTGAATCGCTGAAAGGATGTGCAGATGAGAGTGGAACCCTACTTTGCAATGTAGATTAAAGTAATTAGGATGTCAATAAAAGCCTCGCAAAGCATTTTTATTGACAACCCAAAGCCGGGAGCCTGATCATTCTGGAACTTGAGGGAGTTTGTTCATTAGGCCATCGGGAGTAAAATATGAAGTGTGCATTAAACAAGCTTACTGTGTGAAAGCTGAAGGGTTAATCCATCCATTATTATTATTATTATTATTATTATTATTATTATTATTATTATTATTATTATTAAGATACAGATTGATGTTAATGAGGCTGTTGTTGCTATCCTTAACAACAGACCATAAAAGTTTCATGATACCACAATTATAATTCTGCTTTTATGCTGAGATTTGTTTTGTTGAAGGACCCCAGTAAACACAAGAATGTGGGTTCTTGTGTCATTAAAGTTGCATAAGTCAGACATATAAATACTGCCTCCCCCTCACACACATAAAGAATGTTCTCTCTTACATTCACTTTAAAGATTTTGTACTCTTAATCTGGTACCATGCTTACCGTTACATCATACCTAGTAGAAGTCTAAGCGGTTGTCATTAGGTTGTAAAAAAACGCAAAAAAATAACATGAAACAGAGTTGAGTGTAAATCTCCTGCAGCTTTGTTTATTACTGAGAATTAAAACTGAAATTGTGGCACGTTTGGACAAAAACCAAAAGCTGCAATAGAATGTGGGGCATTTCTGGTAAAAGGCAAAGTTACAATCTGAAGATTACGGTATAACAGTGGGTGACAGTTTTATTCAGATATGTGGTATTAATGCAGTTTAATTTTTATAAGAAATTGTTGGCACAGTTTTTGGTTCTTGAATACAATTTGTATTATTTACTTTGGATTATTTACTTTTCATTAAAAAGGAAGGAAATGATATGCTTACACCATAATTACATTTTATTGCCACTGTTATCCTTTTAGGGGCGTCAAAAAATTTCGATCTAAATGTACAATTTTTCAATGGTAACACTGCACAAAATATCAAAAATGTCTCTGTTATTTGGGGCTTTTTAAAATCTGCCATAAGGACAGTGGCGCCGTCATTTAAATTGTGTCTTAGGGATAGTACTGAGTGCTGTGTTAAATAAAGAAGGAATACATCAATTTTAATGGTATAGAACTAGCAAGAAACAACTTTATTGCAGCTAGAAGCAGGTACATTCTTGCTGGCTTTATCATGGAAATTGTTTGTTTTATTCCTTGGTCTTGAATTTAAATAGGACCCCTGGTGTTTCTTTCATTCCGTTTCTTTATAGTTTTTTCACAAAAAAAAAGGCTATTTTATTAAACCACATCCCGTCTGGTACTAACAAACCACAGAAAACAAGCCCGGGTGATGTCATCTGGATGCTGTCGACACGGTTTAGTTATCCTTGACGGCTTACTCTTGCTGCTTTGGTGACCCGGATACACAGTTGCATTCTTTCAGAGAATTCAAAGCAAATTTCCTCAGTTGTATTACACTGTTTTTAGTCATTTTCAGTTTCCAGTTACAAACCATGTGTTTAAAATTTCCCCTTTTAATAATGACTAACATATGCATGCAACAAAGCATGTGATTTTCGTATTTTGTGTTTTTTATTTAGGAAGCCACATAATGTAGGGCTATTGTAACACATAGTACCTACCCTATACTATTTTTTTGTCTGTAATAATAATAATAATAATAATAATAATAATAATAATAATAATAATAATACATTGATTTACTTACCACAACATGCAGACCTGCTATAGGTCAAGCTGATCGTTACTCCAGAATTGCGTTTAACTCTCTGATTGTTTATTTATTTATTTACCTTATTGAATATTGTTAAATATTCATTATCTAACAGTTCATTTTGAAACCCCAAAGAAGCGGAAACTATATTCAGTCAGTTTTCTTCAATGTGCACAATTTATTTACAGGCTGTCTGCCAGGAATACAAACCTGTCGCCCTGCTCTGGATATAAGGTGGTGCGCTTTTTTGTTTGTTTACATCAAATACACAGAGGGGGAGCGTACTTACAAAACAAGCAGTGACAGACTTCCTGGAAGGCAAGGAGAGCAAACCGGGAATGTTTTTTTTTTTTTAACTTAGTGTAGTATCATATGACTGTTTTAAAGCAAATTGTTAAGATTTATGTATTTGTTTTGCTAGCTCCAAACACTTTAAAGAGTTTCCCAAATAACTGGTTTATTTGAGTTTTTTTTCTCAGACAGAACCTCAGAATTTATGATTTTGACGCTTAAAAATATTTCACTCATGCACACACACCCATGCTCATAGGCTAGGTACAGTTAGGAACTTACATGCTATGTGTTACCATTACTTCTTATGTATTTTTGATGGTAATATACTGTATGTTTTATTCTTGTTCTGTTAGTCAGTTGATATTAATTGAAATGTAATTTTTTTAAAGGTGCAGTACCCCATACAATATAAAAACAATTGCATAATAACACTTGATTGCACCCAAAGAAATGCTGGACACATGGATAGAGTATCCATTTTCTGCTGTTTTTAAAGCAAATAAAAAGGACCTTACTATAATTATCTTCAAAATCTGTCTTTGTTTGCTTTGAGCTTGTCTGGAGAATTCTAAGTGCCAACCCAAAACAGCCTTTTCAAATCATGTGACAATATGACCTTTGAACTCTCTAGAGAATTTCAAAGAAAGTTGAAAGCCAAGTAAAGGCAGATTTACAGAAAAAATATAATAAGCGTCTTTGTTAAAAAATGTCAACCCATATATACATTGTGTAGTTTCTGTTTGTCTGTCTACCTGTCACACTCTGCATGGCTTGACATTTTCATCACATGTATCTACCGAACTATCATATATATATATATATATATATATATATATATATATATATATATATATAATATATAATATATAGTATATATAAATTTTAAGGCTAACTTAGATTGAATCCTTTCCTTTTGAGGTTGTAATAGAAATTTTAATTACGCCAAGAAGAATTTATACCATGTTCGAAACTTTATGGTTAACATGTGTTTGCAAAACTGTCATTCTTTTATTTCGCACCATAGTCTTGCAATAAACTTCAAAATGAATACCCTTGCTTTGCCTGCTCTTGTTTTTTTGTCTCTGCCTTATCTGACCAGGTCTCAGGCAAAAAAGATTGTATTACTCTCAATGTGAACGCCTGCTGAAGTAAAGGTTTAAACAAATACTCAGAAAAATCATTTCAATGCTTTTACCTATGCAGTATGTGTTTCTTACTGGTTTTCTAACACTAATTTATGCTTACAGAAAATGTCCTTTTGTCCTTGTAGGGCCATAAGCATCCCGGTATTCGTCGGATATATATATATATATATATATATATATATATATATATATATATATATATATATATATATATATATATATATACAGAACCAGTCAAAACTTTGAGTACACTTGCTGGAAACTAGGTTTTTTTCATAATTGACAATTAAATTATATATAATATATCTATTATATCTCATATATATACAGAAACCAGTCAAACTTTTGTTTTATCGTATATGTTTCTGTAAATACTTGAAAATGAAAACACATGTTACAATATACAAAACAAAACATAATTAGTATCAAACAATGTTCAAGAAAATTGAAAATTGTCTCTAAATCTTGGATTCCTCAAAATAGCCACCCTTTGCCTTGCTACAAGTTTCGTTTAACAAGTTTCAGCAGGAAATCACCCGAAGTGTCTTCCCAGCTCTTCTGCAGCAATTCCCAGAGATGTAGGGCACTTGTGGGTAGCTTTGCTTTGACTCTTCTGTCCAGATCATCCCATATAAGTTCTGTGGGATTGAGGTCTGGAGACTGGGCAGGCCAGGTCATTAGATTGAGTTGTCCTTCACTTTCATTCTTCGCCAGATAGTTCTTGCACAACTTTGAGGTGTGTTTCAGGTCATTATATTGCTGAAGAATGAAGGACTGCCCAACTAGCTGTAATCCTGATGGAATGGCATGCCTCTGAAGTATGTATGGTTGAGCTTGCCATGGACTTGGTAAAGATCACCAACTCTGTCACCTGCAAAGCAACCCCAGACCATTCCACTGCTTCCTCCATGCTTGACAGTGGGAACCACACATGCAGAACTCATGCGCTCACCTTCTCTGCATCTTACAAATACTCGGCGGTTGGACCCAAATATTTTAAATTTTGACTCATCGTTCCATAAGACTGACTTCCACTCCTCAAGCGTCCAGTTTCTATGTTTCTTGGCCCAGGCAAGTCTCTTCCTCTTATTCTGCACTCTTAACAATGGTTTCTTTGCAGTAATTCTTCCAGTTAGGCTAGCTTCATGCAATCTCTTCTGAACAGTTGATGTTGAAACATCTGTACTTCTAGTAGCATTTAGCTGAGCTTGTATTTCAGGGGCAGTTAATCGCGGGTTTCGCAGACTTGTGACTCGAAATTAACTTGTTCTCTGATTCTGAGGTCACCCTTGGCCTGCCTGACCTTGTTCGGTCCTCATGAGTGCCAGTTTCTTCAAATCGTTTGATGGTCTTGGCCACAGCAGTTACAGACACTTGCAAAGTTCTTGCGATTTATCTTAAAGATTGACCTTCATTTCTTAAAGTAATTACAGACTACAGACTTTTTTTTTGCTTAACTGAGCGTATTTTGCCATTTTCTGCTCCCTTACATTCAGGAATGACAAATGTGTGCCTATGCTATCTATATTTATAGTAATCAGTGACCCTCATCTGTTAACAATAATTGGTGACAAAATGTTAATTAGGTAACATGCTAGTTAACTCAGAGAACATCTAACAAAGACACTTTTATACTTAGGGCAGTGTTCTAACACTGTGTTATACACATTTCAGACTTTTAACTGACTTGGGCTTCAGACTGAAATCCCCTTGCTTTGGGTGACCATTTCATTGAAATTGACAAGATTTACATTTTCATTTAAAAATTTAATTTTTGAATGCAGTTCACTTAATGATTATCACCTTATCATATAATGAGAAATATTAAGTGTTTATAGACAAGTTTATACGGTTAAAAGCATAGATAATCATGAAAAACCTGGTTTCAAGCAGGTGTACTCAAACTTTTGACTGACTGGTACTGTATATATATATATATATATATATATATATATATATATATATATATATAGTGGCTTGCAAAAGTATTCAGACCCCTGACCAATTCTCTCATTTTACTGAATTACAAATGGTACATTGAAATTTCGTTTTGTTCGATATTTTATTTTAAAACACTTAAACTCAAAATCAATTATTGTAAGGTGACATTGGTTTTATGTTGGGAAATATTTTTAAGAAAAATAAAAAACTGAAATATCTTGCTTGCATAAGTATTCAACCCCCACACATTAATATTTGGTAGAGCCACCTTTCGCTGCAATAACAGCTTTAAGTCTTTTGGGGTAAGTATGTACCAGCTTTGCACACAGTGTTGGAGTGATTTTGGCCCATTCTTCTTGGCAGATTTGCTCCAGGTTGTTCAGGTTGTTGGACGACACTTGTGGACCGCAATTTTCAAATAGTGCCACAGATTCTCAATGGGATTGAGATCAAGACTTTGACTGGGCCACTGTAGGACATTCACCTTTTTGTTCTTGAGCCACTCCAATGTTGCTTTGGCCTTGTGCTTGGGATCATTGTCCTGCTGAAAGGTGAATTTCCTCCCAAGCTTCAGTTTTTTAGCGGACTGAAGCAGATTCTCTTGCAGTATTTTCCTGTATTTTGCTCCATCCATTTTTCCTTCAATTGTAACAAGATGCCCAGTCCCTGCTGATGAGAAGCATCCCCACAGCATGATGCTGCCATCACCATACTTCACTGTAGGGATGGTGTGTCTTGAGGTATGGGCAGTGTTAGGTTTGTGCCACACATAGCGCTTTGCGTTTTGGCCAAAAAGCTCTATCTTGGTCTCATCTGACCACAAAACCTTTTCCCACATCGCAGCTGGGTCACTCTCATGCTTTCTGGCAAACTCCAGACGTGCTTTCAGATGGTACTTTTTGAGTAACAGCTTCTTTCTTTCTTGCCACCCTCCCATACAGGCCAGTGTTATGCAGAGCTCTTGATATGGTTGACTGGTGCACCATTACTCCACTCCCAGCCACTGAACTCTGTAGCTCCTTCAAAGTGATTGTTGGCCTCTCTGTGGCTTCTCTCACAAGTTTCCTTCTTGTTTGAGCGCTGAGTTTTGAGGGACGGCCTTTTCTTGGCAGTGCCTGTGTGGTGTGATGCAGCTTCCACTTCCTTATTATTGATCCAACTGTGCTCACTGGGATATCCAAACACTTGGATATTATTTTGTACCCTTTCCCTAATCTATGCATTTGTATTACTTTATCTCTAACTTCTGCAGAATGCTCTTTAGTCTTCATTTTCCTTCAGATTCACAGCCTTACCAATGATCCTTCAACAGTGGGGTTTTTATCCAGAAAATGTGACAGCAACTTTAATGGTTCACAGGTGGAGGCCAATGGTAAGGTAATTGTGTCCTCGTTAGGGCAATTTCTTTCATCTGTGCAAACTGGGAGCTTCCACAGCACAGGGGTTGAATACTTATGCAAGCTTGATATTTCAGTTTTTTATTTTTCTTAAAAATATTTCCCAACATAAAACCAATGTCACCTTACAATAATTGATTCTGAGTTTCAGTGTTTAAAAATAAAATATCAAACAGAACGATGTTTCAATGTACCGTTTGTAATTTGGTAATATGAGAGAATTGGTCAGGGGTCTGAATACTTTTGCAAGGCACTGTAAATATATATACACCCTTTTGGATTGCATTTGGGTGCAGTCAAATAAATTGAAGATTTTTATTATAAAAATTAACATATAAATGAATGCTCAATGTTTGTGTTTTGGGAACAAGCCCTGTGAGAGAGGAGTTATTTATTTATTTATGTATCTATTTATTTTCAATGTGGGAGATGCAAGAAAAGTCAGAGCACCTGATTGTAATTGAGTTCCTCTAGAGAAACAGGTCACTTATCAAATCAGCTCATTGGTATTGTGTGGAAATCTCTGCTATTGACTGGCGATATAACTGTGTTGCAGTAGTAATGATGTCATTGCTATTGAGTTACTTTCTAAATGACCTTGAGTCAGATCAGTTTCCAACCTGACTTTGTTGAAGGGAAACAGTAGTAATTAGAGATTGATTAGCTTAGTCATTTGTTTTTTGAGTATGGTTCAGGGAGAGTACCGCTTTAGCTGAGCTGTCCACAGTGTTGTAGTAATAGCATGCATATTTTTCATTCTTGTGTGCAATACTTTAATGACATTAATTAAAGGGACATATTCGTTAAGATTTTTGTCCTATGCTGTTTGTATCACTTTTGTTTCTAAAATGGAATGTAAAACAGTGTTACTGTTTGTACAATTTCAGTGGCTGAGAAAATATGTAGCACACACTTATATGCAACTCTGTCATGTAACTGCAAACGGCATTCCTGACATCTTTTCTGTAATAAATACAGTAAAATCAAGTCTGATGGAATTTGACAGAAGGCTGGTAGTCTCAAAATATATTACTCTGTACAGTCCATTATGGATTTTGCTGCAGACTTCTGTCCCCAAATTTCCTAAAGGAATTAGAGACAGCGATACTATAAGCATGGCTGTGTATTCCTCCAGGCAATGTAAACATCTTGCAGTAGCTCAAAGTGTCTTTTTTTTGTGTAGAATGGCTGTATTATTTCAATACTGACCTTTGCATTGTGGCCTATAATGTCCCATCTAAAAGAATGATGCGGACTGATGTGCACACAATGACATCATAATAATACAGTGCTCCCCCTTTAATTGTGTAGTCAGTGCCTTAAGTGACTATCTATTTGTGTTCTGTCTTATATAATGGGATTATGGGGCAAATGAGAGCCATGACCATACAGTACAGCCAGTTTAAATGTCTGCCTTATAAAGAGGGAGCACTGTTCGTATGTTTAAAATAAGAAAACATATTTTCAGCACTTACTTGCACCAATCCTGGATGTGTGTATTATTCATTTATTTAAATTGAGAGCAGAACCCCCCTCTGTTTCAGCCATGGGAAAATGTGAAGGTCGTGTAAAGGGCAGAAAATGTTTATAGTGTGTCTGCAAGTCAAGGACTATGATTCATCTAGCTATTTATATAACCCCTGTACAGTACTGTATGTAACCCCTTGAGGAAAGCTGTTTACTGGGGGCGGATGCATTCTTATATGAAGGTGGCTGTATTTGAGTCACAGTGTCTGCTTGTAGTTTCCTTGTTTCTCCAAACAATGGAGTGCGGCTCTGTTTTAAAAAGACTCTGACCAGCATGCTCCACTCTGTTGTATCCAGGGACACATCATATGGATTTCCAACACTTTTATATTAAGTTGGGATCAGGACTCAAAAGGTTGTTCCCCTTTAAGGCTTTTTGGGTCTCCCTTACATAAAAATTAGAAAATTACCATTGATATACTTTGTACAGTAGCACCAGTGTATTAATGAAGAAAGCCTAGCGGAAACATTAGCAGACCACAGCATTACCAACAATAACAATGTAATGAATTTGGAACATGTATTGCACCATACTCGAGTCCTGATACCTTACCACACTGGCACTGAGAACATTGTGAATCTGTGTTTAATAGAGTAAACATTTAATCCGGCTGTGTAAACAGTCATTTACTTTTTCAACTGTTTTAACATAAAGTATTTACTTTGTGACCCGTTACTATGATACAGAAACTATAAATGTGTAAACTTTTTTTTTAGTGAAAAAAAGAAGCAAGATCCTTATAACATTATAACAATAGTGCATTAAAATATGGACCCTATATGTTCCAAGTTTCTGAAAACAAGTGTTTATTACACTTTCATAAGGTCTTGCTATGCTTTCACTCTGCTTTTATCATTGTACTGTAAACCACAGTAAACAATTATAAGGTGGTGCTGAACATATTACAATCTGTTTCAAAGGCAGTAAGGTGTAGATGTAAACTTGAAAGTGTATTTGTTAATCTTTTCCATTTATATTGCAGGCTTTTGTAAATGGTATCTGTCTCTGTTTTCTTTCCTATACGGTTCAATACTTGTTTCTTGCATATTTGCTTTGTAGTACTACAGATGGAATTTCTCCAAATTTAAATGCTTGAAGACTCAGTGAAAAAAACAACTCACCATAATTATCTGTACTTCAGAGTAATCTGTTTAGTGGCACGCAATTGTAATTTCCCTGTAAAGCCAGTGTAATTCCAATATTATCTTTTCCCTTTTTGAAGGTTTTTTTTTTTCACATGAAAAACACGCGATGCAGAAACCTTGGCTTCTCCAACAATGAGACAAAGTTTACTGAAATGAAAGTTGGCTGCAGTGGTTGCAGGCCAACTTGGAAAGCAAATGCAATATTTTATCACCTAATCGATGTTTAATGTTAAATCCAATTCCTCAGAACTGCTATCTCCACCTTTGCCAGAAAGTGCAGCATGCCAAAACAACAAGGTCAAGAAAGTAGCAAGAATGTTACTGGCAAATCATCAGCAATTAAAACTCACTGTGGTACAAATATTAGTAGTAAGGCTGCCAAGGCCCTTAGCATCAATTGTATTGTACTTTAAAAGTGATTACTGAATCTTAACACTCCTGTTGTTTTGCCTCATTATGTGTTTCCTTATACAGTGTTGCATTTATAAAAGGTTGCATGCTATAATCAATGCCAGCACTGATAAGTGTTTGTGAGTCTGGAATTGATGAAGGCACTAGCCGTAACATTTGCCTACTTGACTAGTTTCTAATAAGTTTTACTCTATAGTCAATGATTGAGTTCTATAATGAACAAGTAAAGAAGTTGTTTGCAAGGTCGTGTTCCTTCCAAAGCAACTACAATAAATACTGTTCTTACCTCTGTAACAAAACTCTGCATAGCCTAGAATTCATAAACAGATTAACTAAACTTGTATCTCATATTCTGTAGGTTCCCAAGGAAGAAAGATTGTGTTCCCCAATTCACCTGTGCAATGTCCTGAATGAGTAGTGAGTATTCAACATATTGGCTTTAGTTGAAATTTGATCTCTGTACAGTTTTAATGATTTTAATTGATAGTTTTGAATGGGGTACAGTATATGCAAAACATAAACTGTAATGTAGATCAATTTTTTAGGATAGAACTGTACATTGGCTGGCCCAAAAAACAACCTGCTGCGATAGTGAATCCCCCTGCCCCCACACCCCACCCTGAAAATCAATAACAATATTTTCTGTACCTTTCACAGACAAACCAAAATGATTTTATAATTGCCCTTTTACATACATACATACATTCTGTACATACATACATATACACTGTACATACATACATACACAAAGACACATACACACACATACATACATACATGCATACATACATACACAGATACAAAAATTGAAGGCAGTACAAAAACAATAGAATGTACTGGTGATTTGGTCATTTTACTGGTTCTTTTTAAAAGATACATAGCAGAGTGTCTGTGTTTTGATTGGAGTAGTTTAATAGAAGTTTAATGGTGCTTATCGATCTCTTAGAAAACCTTTTATTTCCTATGCCTGTGTGTTTGAGTAAGGGTTCCCATTAGTAATGGGCAGTAACTTGCCCAGCTTCTATTGATTTGAACATTCCTTTGATGTATTTTGCATGAAACCTGAGGCAGGAAAGGGCCTGTAATGCTACTCAATGAAAGACTCTCATTGCGCTTTTGTCGATTTTTTCCGTCATCATGAAATTGCAATTTCTGGCTAGAATGAAACTCCCTGTGTTAATGAAGAGAGACGTTGCTGTTGGTATTTAAAGGGAACTGTCTTTGTGTAGAACCACCAGCTGGAGGAGCGCAGGTTCAGGGACCCATCCTTTTATCTCCTATTGTAACTGTATTGCGGGGAAATGGCTTTGCAATGGTGCATTGGAATTATTCAGGGATGGGTAGAAAACATGAATCTTAAGCCCCTGTCTCTCCATCCCTTTTTAAACTTTGAACCTCAAATATCAATAATAATAATAATGTGCTTAGGCTGCACGTACCTAAAACCTCTAAAAATGTGGATATTCATTTGAGGTCGTAAGGATGGTCAATATTATTCTTGTGACCAAGTGAAAAATCAACTTGTATTCATGTTTGGAATCTTTTAAAATATAAATAACCTGAAGTTAAGAACCATTATGGTTGTACTATTGTATCATATGTGAAATATGGAGAATGTCTGTACATTGTATGCCTTTGCCTAGTGCCAGAAATATATTTTTTTAATGAGATACAGCAGGTGTATGTGTCAGTGTGCTGCTACCTTTACCTGGGGCTTCCTTGTCAATGAGAATGCAGTTTTTCAAGGGTTAAGGGTTCCTCAAGAATGGTATAGAAGAAGCCTAGGGGAAAGCATGTGGAACTGCACAATTACTGTGCTAATCTACCATGGAAAAACTTTATGAGGGCAACAGTACGTCATTACTCAGCAAAGTCTTCTACATATTTACTGAAATATGAAAGACAGTCTGCATTAATTACAGTGACTTAGTTACTGTACAATGGTTGTAAACGATCAGTATTGGCCACAGGTCACTCCCAATTATGGTGCTGACAGATGCCAGGAGAAATTCCCCACCTCCTGCCATTTAGTCCTGGTCTTTGGCAGAAACTGGCTAATTTGTGTGGGGATTTTGTGAAATGGACTAATGGAATCAAATACTGTAGTCTAAAAAGGAAAGACGTTGAACGTGAATTAGCCCACAGATCCACTTAGCCCCTACTGTATATATTTTCAACCTTGTTGCTACATATTCTTTTCACCTCTTTCTACTTAACGTTGGGATAGCTGTGAAGAGTTGGCAGCAGGAGACGTTTTTGTTTTCAAACCGATACTTTTAACATATCAGAACTTCTTGGAAACGTTTAACAGTTCTGGCAGGCATACTACTCTGTTACAAAATCAGTTTAAAACAAGCTACGTTGTTTACTATTCCAGGTTTTTTTTTTTTTTAAGTTACAAAGAAGGACTTTTTCCAGGAATCTAGAGGTTGTGATACATTTATTTAGTCTGCATTGCAGTGTGTCCCTGACATTTTTACCTTTAACCAGTTAACCAGTGATGCCGAACCTATGGCACGCTTCCCTAGAGTGGCAAGCAAAGTCGCATTTGTTGGCACGTCAAGTGAGCAGTTATCTGTTTTTTTTGCACGCCCTCTAATAGAACTGAGTGGCACTTTGGAAAGCCAGTCAGTTTGATTTGCAAGAACGGCCCCGCCCCAAGTAATTGAGCAGTGCTAACTGTAGCCGTTATTATTATTTGCACGTTCATGGTTGGTTGTTTATGCTGCTGAGCTGCGTTATTCAATTACCCTGGGAACAGAAAGCTGATCAAAAACAGTAAGTCTGCCCCATAGAGGATGAAATGTAATCGTGGTCAGCTATGGATGTGTCAGCGGGACACGCGGGGAGGAAGGGATCGCTAGCCTGATGCTTGTAGCATTTTACTGGCCGTCATCTCCTGTCCTAAATGGAGAAATGGCCACAATCTTTCATACTTTACACTCGGCGTCGGGGGTCTGCGAGCCTAAAATAGGTCGAAATTACATAACCAGGCACTTTCGGCTTACGTATTTTCTAAAAAGATGTACAACTTTTCGCACACCTGTTAATGTGCAGTGCAAGGTCTTTTGCAGGTGTCACTGGCGGCAACACGTGTATTTGTGCATTGAACTTTATGCCCCACTATTTCGATTGTCAAATCTTTCACTTGTTATAAATACCGAAAATATATTTCGCTGTCACATACTCGTATCTCAAACTATGTAACTATGTATGCACTTTTTTTTTTTTTTTTTATAAATACTATTTTAATCTTCAAACTATGGGGAAATGCAGGTTTAAATTTTGACAGGTCACACTGTGGTGTGTTACCCCGCTTATACAGTGGGGGAAAGCAGGTTGTAAATTCTAAAAAAAATAAAAATAAAAATAATGCATAATAAATGCCTCTGATATGTACAGTACATTTGTGGATACTCTTTTTTTTTTTCAAGGTAGTTTGACACCACAGAAATATTTTTCTAATATGTGTGTTATGTGCTACTAGTCTTTTAAATAGTTATTTTACAAAATGTAAAAGCAGTAGATATGTTTTATGTAAGTAAATATACATTTGAAAAAAAATGATGGTACACCAGTAATGGTTGTCACTGTGCAACTGCAAACAAAAAAACAAAACATTTATGGCCAGGACTGCTGGTGCAGCGCGCCAATTGAGCAAACGTCTTATATTTATTGTATGATGCACTGTGATTGTTGCTTTTGCTGATGTTTAGCATTATCATTCTTAAACTTAACGCATGATGCAGTGTGATTCGTTTACTGTAGTTTAGCATTAGAATTTTCAAACATAATGCATCATGAAATGTGATTTATGTATTTTACTGTCTGTAGTTTAGCAATATAATATTCAAACTATGTACAGTTTTTACATGCTGTGAAGTGCTTTGAGATGATGTTCCACTATGCAAGGTGCTATATAAAATTAAGATTGATTGAGCTTACTTGAATAAGGATTAAAGATTCTCATTGTCCAAAATATAGAGGGGCATATGCAAGTTGATGGGTCTGATGTCAGTAACCATGCAAAGTTAGCAGTAATCATGCATTATGCAGCTGGTGAAAACATGCAGGAAGAATTGGTGAAACTGTTATCTCTGCCAGGGAGGACAACAGGGAATGATAACTTTAGTGCTGTCAGAGGGGCATTTTTGGCTGAAAATATCAGCTTGGAAAAAGTAGTTTCTGATTGTGCACCTAGCACGGTTGGTGCAACATCAGGTTTCATTCAGTACCTTGTGCAGGAGGCAAAACATCCAGTTGTCTAGTTTCACTGTTTGATCCATCAGGAATATTTCAACTGAATATTTCCCAGTTGGAATGGCTGGGACTTGAAAGTTTGGAAATGGAATTATTGGAATTTCAAGAAGGTGCAGAGTGGAAAAGAAAATCCACTGATCTGCATGTAACATTAGAGCAGATTGAGTGTGACAGAGAAGATAGGGAAAAAGCAGAAAGTGCAGAAAATTAGATATTGAAAGTCTGGAGTTATTTGCCAGATTCTTTCAAAGCAAAGAAAACTCTTGGAATTTCACTTTTTTTGGCTCATCATATTTTTGTGAGCAGCTTTTTTGTGGCATGAATTTGATCAAATCAGACATGCGCAACAGGCTGACAGATGACATGAGTGATGCATGTGTTGCTCTAAAAATGACTGACTGTGATCCACGGGTTGAAAAAATGTCAGTGGATATTCAGCAGCAGAAGTCCCATTAGTCACAGGAATGTAAATATTGTTCCCCCACACCTGCTCTCCACACAACAGAGAGGGAAGGGGGGTTGAGGGTTTGGGGAGGTTGCGAGAGGATGAGTGCAGATGGAGGGGTTCTAGCCTAGTTCATGTAATGTTCTTGATTATGATGTATTGTGGATTGCTGTTTTTTTTGCCTTAAAAACCTAATTACAAAAAAAGGAATGTAAATATTGTTTTAAAAAGTTACCGTTTAGCTGCCATATAACCTTTTACACCCCTAATTAATCACTGGCACCCTTGGCACTTAGTGACATATATTAAAAAAAAAAAAATCCAACTTTGGGCACTCCAGCTAAAACAGGTTTGCCATCCCTGTTGTTAACTCTGCCAGCAGGTACCGTCAATTGGCAATGTTGGAAAAGCCCATATTGCTGTAAGCTTGTGCTATATCTGCTCTGTGAGTAAAGCCAGAAGATTTCAGTCCCTATACATTCCAGCACCTTACAAGAACATACAAAAGCAAGGCAGTCTTCAAGGGAAGTAAGAAAAATACTTTCCATTTTAAATGAACAAAAAAATATCATAAGATTTCAATATATTTTATGTCAAAATCTTAATTCTCAATCTGTGTGTCAAGGCTCAAAAATGGTGCAAGTCTGGACTATTTTGTAGTTCCTGTAACAATGTTATCCTGACAGCAAGAATAACTGACACAAAAGCTGTCATGGTCATAGCACTGATGTCCAATTCCATCCCCTTATTATAAGTACTGTTGAGCATTTGAAGCATTAGAAGTACATTACTGCATTAGCGTTAATCAAGAAATATACATAATAACTATGATAGTATGATAGTCCAAGGCTAAAGACTTGAGGATTATCGGAAACAGTCAGGCTTGGATTTTATATTTTATGGGTGTAGTGTCCATATGATTTAGTCTAAAGATATTATTTATAACCACCTTTGCAACTGCTAGTAGCAGGAGTAGGCCTATTAGGTTCATAAAATAATGTTCTGGCTCTCAAGTGGTCCCATCAGTCAAAAGTACCATTGGCGAATATAAACAACTGGATAGTCAAGTCTGCTTTCTGATAAATTAATCACAGAAAACTAAACTATGGGATAGTGTGGTAAACATGTACTACTGAGTACTGTATTCAGAAAACATGCAGATAGATATGGACACATTTTAAGCAAATTAGGGCTTAATTTTTGCAATTAGCAAGTCAGGAATTTGCAGTGTAGGTTATTCGGAATACAAAGGGGTCTGGAATTTAGCCCTGGAATTCTGCTAAGTGTCTGGCAGCTCAGTGGAAGGTGGGTACTGTAAAGGGTTTACAGTGTGCCAAGGGCTGTAAGTCGCCTGCCTGATAAAACACTTGCAAAGCAGCTCGGAAATTAAGGTGATGCCTCAGAGCTAAGAAGAAAGACTGAGAGGGAGCATCCCAGAGCTGCTCCAGCCTCAAGCCTCTGCCAGGGGAAGTAGCTAGTATCTGGATCTTAACAAAGTCACAGTGTAGTGGTGCTTCAAAGGGAAAGTCTCCTTCCTGGCAGCTTGAATGTTTGAAAAGCCATGTAATCACCAGATTCCCTGAAGCCTGCTCTGCCTTCTGACGGGTAGCTGTGAGGCAAGACTGGTGGGTGTAGTTTGCCTATACAAACCTGTAACAGGGTGATGTTACATACGTGGGTTGTCACTGAATAATATTGAATCAGACACGGAGCACTGGGTGTTGACACGCCATACAGGCATGCAGATTTAATTAACAACACAGGCTGTCAATAAGGTACCAGCAATGGTAGCTCTACTGTTAGAAGCAAAACAAAGCTAAAAATAAAAGTTTGCCACACAAGGCAGGCGCTAACCTCATTAACAGAGACGTCCCGCTCCAGGAACCTACTACACTACGAAACCCTCTATACTATTTGGGATCAGCATCCCCTAAACTAACCTACTTCTGTTGTTTCCGAACCGTCTTGCAGTTGAAGGGGTCTGTAATAGTTAATCCTGAGGAGCGGATGCTCTCCTCCGCGATGTCAACAAAGCATCCCTCTGTGTAGCATGGCATGCAGTCGCCTCCAGCTGTGGCACAGACGCCTTTTGAGCTGTGCACAGCCTACCTGGGCACGCACCCCAGCCAACCCGGATCTCCCAGCGCCTTCGAGCCTAACTGCTCAATTGGTTGCCCAGCAACACGTCTCCTGTTCCGTGTCCCAGCTGCACATGTTTGCACAAGAACCAGCGACAGGGCTCTCCTGTCACAAAACCAAACACACACTTAACTTCAACCCCTTTTACTGCAACCTTCATTGTGGTTTATTTTTTTATCATCCATTTCTGTCTCTAATTTGTGTTCAGCTAAATTGTTGAGCTGTGGTATCTTGGTTGCCTCATGGTCATGGTTGTTCGGCTGTTGGCCCCAGGGGCGGCGGTAGGGATTTTGTGGGCATGAAACCACTCCAAAGTTTACCTTAGCCCCTCCTGTAGCCCCGCCACCGAATAACTGAAAAGGGATATCTCAAATTTCTGAATTATCGACATGACTTAAAGTTGTGTAAGACTTTTCAGAGACTTCATGTGGATTTCAACAATCGAAAACCATTCCAGGTATTGTCTTCAACAAGGCGACTTAATCGGAGACCAACAGTACAGCACAGACATTCAGCATTTACACGGACTGGGCGCCTGACAACAAGCTACTTGATTTCGTGCTGAGGTGGGAACTGCGTTCCTACTAAACATTCCCTCCAGGAAATGCTATCTCACAAACTCTTGTGTTGATTGCATTTCAGTTTGTTCAAAAGTTCCTATTAGTTTCTATTTAAAAACACATTTAGCAACTCTTATTGGTTTTCTTTTAAACATTATATTTAGTTTAACTTTCAGTTATTAACAATCAATGTTATTTAAAGTTTAAAATTATTTAAACTTCTACTTCTTCCTTAAACATTTAAATATAACCTGTAAATTAAAAGTATAAGTTACAGTGAGATGAGATGAAGTTAAAAGCTCTAATGCCCTGCTGTTTTGCATTGTGGTTTAGACGCTCACTTGAGGTACGCGGATTCACCGGTTCTCACCTAGCCTCGGCCCTGTTACAACAGCCCTTACTTTATAATGTAACTTACTTGTAAATTATGTTGGATAATAATTGTATTATTATTATTATTATTATTATTATTATTATTATTATTATTATTATTATTATTATTATTATTTATTATTGTTAACAAGCACTTAATCTGTATCAGATTCCACCACCCTTATACAGAAGTTTTGTGAGTCGTATCAAAACATCAATACTGTACGTGCCCACACAAAGTGGAGTGAAGCCCCCTTAAATTTTTGCCTAGCCCCCTCACTGGGGAGAACCTGGTGCCAGCACTGGTTGGCCCCACCTGCTTTATGCTGTGCAGGTAGTTGAAAGGCTGTAGCGATAAATTACTTCATGGAAAGACAACATCCAAAACAGGGCAAGCACATAACATTCCAAAGTGCTTAGTGAGATTATCTGAAATCCAGTAATTTAGCTATAAAGATAAATCGGAACAGAATGAGCACAGACATCAAACAAAGGTAGGAAAAGGTGAAAAACAAAGAATCGTATCCTGCGTCTGCCATTTACAAAAAGTATTTTAAATTCTCGTACTCTCACTAATTGCAGTGCACTGATGCATCGTCATGCTCTGTGACACATGATCGTTCTTGCTGCTGTCTCAGTGATTTGGGAAGTCTGTTGTTTACAATGAGCTACTGTACTGTCACCTCGCTATAAAAAAGATATTGCTGCTCTAGAAAGAGTGCAAAGAAGAGCGACCAGAATTATTCCGGGCTTAAAAGGCATGTCATATGCAGACAGGCTAAAAGAATTGAATCTGTTCAGTCTTGAACAAAGAAGACTACGTGGCGACCTAATTCAAGCATTCAAAATTCTAAAAGGTATTGACAGTGTCGACCCAAGGGACTTTTTCAGCCTGAAAAAAGAAACAAGGACCAGGGGTCACAAATGGAGTTTAGAAAAAGGGGCATTCAGAACAGAAAATAGAAGACACTTTTTTACACAGAGAATTGTGAGGGTCTGGAATCAACTCCCCAGTAATGTTGTTGAAGCTGACACCCTGGGATCCTTCAAGAAGCTGCTTGATGAGATTTTGGGATCAATAAGCTACTAACAACCAAACGAGCAAGATGGGCCGAATGGCCTCCTCTCGTTTGTAAACTTTCTTTTGTTCTTATGTTCTTACTGTATGTGAAACTTTTAAGTATTGCAGTGAATCAGCTGGCAGTGATTGAGTAATCCTGTTAGCATGCTTGACATGATGAGTTGATGTTAGTTTTTGGAAAGTTTGTGAATTGGTCATTCCACAGGAACGCTTTCTTACAGTATATTAATTGAGGCTAGGATTTTGTTGCAGAACTTCTGTTCAAAATCAGAGAGGAAGGGGAAAATAATGTGTGAAGTCACAGGGATGAAAGTCAACCATGTATTTTTAAATACAAATTACCAACATCAAAATAACATTCACCTGTCTATAAAAGTGAGAAATACATCAATCTATTTTTATTTATTATGGTTTTCACAACATCAATGTGACCCGAAGTGACAAACTTATCACTAAATTCAAATCTTTACTGTAAACCGGTTAGCTTCACACTGTATACAACTACAAACAATTTGTTTCTTTTATAACATTCAGTGGGTTTTCGTCCCAGCATTTCAAGGCAACAAACAAAATGGTTGTTTTTACATATCTAAAAATAAGTTTACAGTTCAGAGATAGTTTTGTCTTGTGTGCTTCTGCTGTTTGCAGTTTTCCTGTTTTTGTTGTTTACGACTTATCTACCGGCATGCTGCACATTAAACAAAATATTTTTTTAAAATATTTTTTGGGGTACTGTGCAGACCATGCTTTTGCACTTATTTTTGCTTATTTTTAAAATATGCTTGCAATGTGGCAAAGTATTGAATTAAAGTGTCGACGATTACATTGCAAAGCAAGGCAGGTGAGCTCTGTTCAACATCACAGTGAAAAAAGCATGTTTTTTGTTTTTGTTCAGGTGGAGTTTCAAGTAGAGTTGCTCTCTATTAAAATCACAGACACCAACAAAATGTTGGTGTATATCTGTTTAAAATTTGAATTGACAGTTGGATTACAAGTCAGTGACGTGACATACTTAGGTCAGTATGTATTTTTTTTTTTTCTATTTGATTAGAATTTACTTAAGCATCATTTTGTAAATAAAAATACAAAATAAATAAAAGTGTTCTGTAAAAAGTGAATTTCAAATAAACTTTAGTTCCATGCTTGAAATAAACTGCAGCATATTGTCTGTTTAAATAGCAACTTGATGGTTATGAAATATCAGAGTTATCTTAACTTCTTGTTTAGATAACTGGTTTGTTTTAGTCATTGCATCCTGGTAAAACCCATTTGAAAAGTACCCTGTGGCCTCAGTAGAACTTTCAGAACCATATCTAACTCCTACGTCAGGCAAACCAGAGCACAGCCATTAACCTGACCTTACACACACCAGGGCAGAGTGAAGCCGTTTAGATATGATTCTGAGAGCTCTATTGAGGTCACAAGGTGAGTGTGTTTTTTTTTTTTTTTTTTGTTAAATGTATCCAAAAAAAACCCATTAAATCTAAGCCTATACCAAGCTGCCCTTTAGTGCATTGTTCTTGCATGCATGAAAAAGCTGTAAGTTGGATTTAGTCATTACAGTCAAAATGCAGTTTTACATTCCATAATTTTTACAGTATAAATATGATAGTAGATAAAACCAAATATGAGCCGATGGTTCCTATTTCGCAGATTAATCAATATCTTGCCAAGTTTTTTATTTCCTCAACCCTGAATCACACCAACTTTTGAGTTTGTGGTGAGCGTGAGTACAGTCAGTCACAAGTAAACCACATTTAATTAATATTTTTGACAGAGCACTTTGTTCTGAGGAGCAAAGTGGCCAATTCTCCATTTGAGAGAGATTCATTGGGTGCCTCCAGAAGTACGAAAATGAATGAAATGTTACAAAAACATATAGCATTTCAAAAAGTGCAAGGCTTTTACAAATTGCTTCCTGCCGTGTTCAGACCTTTCTCACCTGGTCATGAATGTAATATTTCATGTCAAAGTAGCCTTTCTTTTTTTAACTACCTCTTTGAAAACTTGCCATGAAAAATATTCATATGCCAAGCTAGACTTCTACTGTATGTTAGTTAAAAAATGATTTGCATACTAATATCCTGAAAAAATCCTGGAAGGGAAAGGCTGGTTTAGGGACATTTGATAGCACTTTCTGTACTGTGTTCAACATTTTTTGTTTGGTTTTGTTTGTTACCCTGAAATAACCTTTAAGTCTTAACAGTATGTGTGTCTTTTTAGCTCATAAAAGGGTAACAGGAAAAAGCTGTTTCCCAACTTTGTAAAATGAGGATAAATCACTTTTATTCTCTAGCCTTTTTAAAATTCATTTTTAGTTTATTCAAAATGAAAAAGCATGTTTAATGAGGATAGGGATTAACATAGATCCCCTTTCGTAATGTACACTATCTATCACATGGGGAAAGTGTTTCAAACTGAAATTTAGATAGAAGATAGTTAAGCTCCACAGTCTTGGGGGAAAATAAACAGACGTTTGAATGCACTGGCAAAAATAAACTACGCCCTTTTCAAACAGAGCAACAGTGAGTATGCTTGGAAATTATGTGAAACCAGCGAGCAATTGTACAAAAACACACAGGCCTAAATAGTTTAACATAAAGGAACCTAAAAAGCAAATGCATTTTTCTAAGAGGAATAAAGCAGTCCTACCAGTTAACTAGCAAGAAATAACACAGTAGTAAGAAGAAGGAGTTCAATTATTGTTCTGGGTAGTTTTTGAACAGTTTTACATTGTTCAGTTTTCCTTAGCCATTGCACATTAACTTCCTATTACATGAGTGTTTGAGCTGAGAACAGGTTTTAGAGTAATTGTAGCTAACGATATAGTTCCTTAAAGTTTCTCTGCCATGCATATCTATCCGTTGTGTAGGTTTCAAATGTGAGGTTTTGAAAGAAACACATGTTACAGCACACATGCATTTGCATTTGAAAACTTGATATCTGGTACTACACACAGTTAAAGAAAACATGCTTTTAGACAGTCTTGTATTTCCTGGATCATTTCACCTGGAGACTGAAATTGTCCTCACCTCTTCATTGGCTTCTTTTCTGTCATTAACCAATCAGCTGCTTTCCCTGTTGACTAACATGCTTTTCACCAACAGCATGTTTTACCCAGAAGTCAATGTTGAGGTGAAATGACGCAGGAAGTACTAGTGAAAACAGATAACCCAAAAATAAGGCATAGAAACTGATAACTTTCTTTAACCTAAAATAATACCAGAAATCATGTTTTATAACACTATGTAACACAATTGTTGTTCCTGGGTAGTAAATGTTATTTCCTAATTGCTTACGCCTCAAAAGTATAGAAAATGGCTATTATTCCCCACAAACTTTGCTTTTGTGACCAGGACAGTGATATTTCAAAATATCACTATTTCCAATGGGAAAACAGGCAAATGTATAATCGTAAATCTCGAAAAACTACTCACTTCTAAATGTTTTGTAGTCATTTTTGTATTACTTTAGTATAAATACATGTTAATTTGGATTCATATGTTGTTTTTTTCTGTTACTTTATGTGAACGAAAAGACACACATTTGCCCGTTTTCCCATTGGAAATAGTGATATTTTGAAATATCACTGTTCTAGTCACAAAAGCAAAGTCTGTGGAGAATAATAGCCATTTTCTATACTTTTGAGGCATAAGCAATTAGGAAATAACACTTACTACCCAGGAACAAAAAAAAAAGAAAATTTGTTACATGGTGTAATTAAAAAAATTCTTCCGCTGTGGAGAAAAAATAGTCCATCAGACACGGTTAAACTGGAGGTTCCAACACTTCCAACAATAAATAGAATAACAGAATATTATTTTATCCCTAGCGAAAATTATCGAGAAAAACAAGTAATAAGTACTAATAAAAAAACTATACTCAGGATCTCCGTTGCGAGTTTAATACATTGTATATTGATCATTTATTCATTGAACTGTAATTAAACGAAAATAAGTTCCACTGTGCATTAATCTATATGTATGCACAGTTTAAAAACCCCCAGCAGCCAATCAGCGTGCAGCATCCGAACATTCTGTTTTATAAGCTATATTTATGTACGGTTTAAAACCTCTCAGCAGCCAATCAGTGTGCAGAATCTAAAACATTCAGTTTTATAAACTGCTGTAAAGCATAGCAAAGTATAGAAGAGCATAGTGGTAGCAGAAGAAAAAGCTAAAGGGAAGTAAAAAAAAAATGTCTTTATGCTTTTAGCTCATTGAGAAAGCACAGTAAGGCACAGATATGGACTGTATGATAAAGCATGCCAGAAAACATGGTAACTATGGTAAAAGCATGTTATAAGCAATGTTAACAGCAAAATTACCATGCACATCTGCCACACACTGTATGGGACAAGTATGACAGTACCACCAAAGAAAAAAGCGAATCTGCAAATAAGTGTTCCGGGACTCAGCCTCAATCAGAGTGCCTTTTTAATGTAGTGAAAGGCTTAAATTGTTGTTGTGCCTGAGCCAGTGCTCCTAATGAATAGCTATTCAAATTGCATGGGAAATTACTTTGAAGTCCAAGGCCTTGAAATATTAGTAAGTCTCAGGATGAAAAGTTTACTTGAAACGGTTCCCAGCTCTGAGAGCACTGTGTCAGACTTCTGGAATAGCCTGTCCTTGGGGAAAGAGAAAAAGAACAAGGAATTAATGATTTATGTTTGGACCACCGTTTCGTGAATGTATTGTAAAACACATGTGAGTGTCTGCCTATGATGTCTGTTTAATGTTAAAACAGGTCGTTTTTTCCAGCAGGTTCCAAAGGAAACCACTCCCTGGCTGCCTTCATGTTTCAGTTAATTGCTTGCCGGCATGTGACAGTTTCCATGAATTGACCATTTGTGTGTGGATTGTTGTGGCAGCTCCGTTGTGTGTTGTGTAAGCTGGCCTTAACTGAAGTGGTCAAGTAAGTGAAGGGATACAATAGTGTAAAGTACAGCACTGCTGAACAGCAGTGGGCTGATTTGCTTGAAGTATCCCAGAACTCTGCCTTGGTGCTTATTGGGTCATTAACGTAGGAGACTTGGGTAACAGTTAACCCTCTCCCCTGATTGACTTTGGTTACACACATTTGATGTGGCTGTACTGTAGTAGTTCAGGATACACATTGTTCTTCAATAACTACCTGGTTGGATATGTTTACTGGTACATCTTTAATGGTTTGCTTTTTTTTTCTAAAGGAGGAAAAACCGACCGTTAAAAGCCACGTAATGTTTGTGTTCAGTATGGCCGCACTCAAAATAAAGACCTATTTTAAAAGACTAAAAGATTATGTGAAGCAGGCGATTCTGCAGTCAAACAATTTAAATACCCCTTGCCGCAATTAGCGGTTGAGAGTTACACATCTCTCACAGTAAATAGCAGGTTTGGGTCAGCCCTGCGTGTGTAGGCTACACATTCCAAAAAAAAAAAGAATGGCACACAAAGATCTCAGCCTGGTACTTGTCGTGGTGATGAGGATGCTCGGAAGCGAAAACTGAAATTTACCAATATGGAAGTAGAGATTCTGGTACAAGCAGTTTAGTAACACATGAAGATGCGTTACAAGATCGAAATACATCACCAGGACAAAGGAATACAATATTGAATGTTTGGTGGGTTCTTAATAAACAAATGTACCACTTCAGAGTTTGTAGTCTTTGTAGACTTTTCAGACTTCATAAATAATATGTTTTATTTACTTACATCCATGGCAGTCAAACAGATGGAAAATCCTTCTACAGCAATGTGTTCAACAACAATAACCCCGTACAGCTTCCTACGAACAGTCTTCAGTTTAACTATGACTTACATCTTCTTAAATTCTTATGCAATTACAGCTCTCCTACTTCTTAATGTCGAAGGACATCTGTTTTTCTGACTCTGTATGATTTTAAAGCATATCTGCATGTAGTATTGCATATCTTCAAGCAGTATTGTTAAATACCAGAATGCCATATTACAAAAAATAAATTCTGTAAGCATTAACTAAAATAATGGTGGAGGATGAGCCCTCATTGTATATGAGACTTTTTCTTTCATGTGCCTCCGAATATCGTTCCACCTTGTCTTAATCTGCTCGACCGTTCTTAAAATAATACCTACACTCTAGAAGTAAAGTCTCTCGTTAGAACCTTGCTTTGCCACTGTGGGGAGACCTTTTTAGGTGCTTCTAAGAACCTTTTTTTTACATGGATTCTATATACTCTATTTGCAGACTTTCTGTTTTGTCATGTAAGCTATGACACATGTATTGAACATTGGAGTTTGCAAAACAATACGGTATTATAAACCTCAATTTACAAACTGACTTGATCAGAAGGGTTAATAAAGGAGCTCTTTGCAAAATGTTATTAATTTTTTCTTTGTCCTTGAAAATAATATCTCCTCCTTGCTCCAGACAAGTCTCCCACATCATATTAACGCCTGCTTTTCAGAGTTAAATTAATCAAGCAAATACAAGGCCCACAATTACCGGCAGCTTTAATAAATTTTAGCTGTTTCGTTCAGAAATGCCCCGGAATTACATATGCATATACAGAATTACATATGCATCAAGGGCTCAAGCACACAGAGACATTGCCCCTGCAAATCACCTATTAATTAATATTAATGCGTTTTTATGCCGTTGCGTGTGTTTTATAAATCCCATCCAAGAATTCAGAACCCTCAGCGGCCGTTTAATATTTTCCTCTCATTTGGGGTGCTGACAATCCCTGGTTAACTGCCTCATATAATGTAATGCGTAATGTTAAAATGCCAAACAAATAATGTACCATAGTGGAATATAGGAAACATGTTAACTCCCTCACTTGCTGCATCAAAATTTCTCCTTACCAAATGTCACCAGAAATATTTTATAACAGGCTCCAAACTCTCTATTAATGATGGCGTCCTTATGTGTCACTTTCTTTTGAAAGGAATGGCTCCATTGAATTCAATGGAAACTGAAAGTATTTATGCAGACCTACCAACCTGCTGCTTACTAAGGGGTAGATGTACTAAGATGGGCCAGTCGCAGTGCAAACATCCCACAGTTTGCATTTTCGTGCACTTTTTGTCGTATGTACTAAGAACAAATATGTTAATGAAGAGAGCCGTGTAACAGGGCGAGCAGCCCTGTACAGTATTGTTTATTTTAGGGGTTTCCCCTCCGCCCCGGTACTGTGTTTTGTGTTTTAAATGTAAATCATTGCATCACTAATGTGTTTTGGGTAGGCTACACTTTACATTGTGTAAAAATGTAAATCTGTACAGTAGGCACAGTAGTAAAATCAAATGAATACCTAGCGCACTTTTTATGAACTTTAGACTACTGGTAACACAAAATAAATCATGTTGCTTTGTTGTGCACATTGGTGTGCAATGCAAATAAATGATTATTTTAAATTGAAATGAAATAATTTTAGGTTTTTTTTTTTTATTTTGTTTATTTTAATTATTATTTTTAACTTGGTGTACTTTGTAGCCTAGACAGTTAACACACAATAGATCATGGTCCTATACAGATGCTCAGAATGAGCTGGAGGGGTTAGTGGCACATGTGTGCAGTCTATTGCTCCCAACACGCTGGAAAAACCAGAAATGCAATATAAATTAGTTTTCAAGGTTTGTAAGTACACCGTGACTTTAGTGAAAATTAGGTACTTGGGTGTTCGTCTCAAAAATGGATTGAGCACAACTGGCAACACACGAGAAAAAGCAGACTGGGAAATGCCAGCAACAATTACGACTGTTTAAAACATAATTTCAAAAGTTATTAACAAACTGATGCAATTGTAAGTGTTGCAATTTTCCTCACCTTTAGTACATCTCATTAGAATATTTTTGATCCCTCATTTGCACTATCGCCACCCTTTTTTTGTGAATTTCTGCAGGAACACCCAGAAATACATATTCATATAAGGCTAAAGCGCAAATAAGAACTGCGGCTGCAAAGCATTTGTTAAAATTATGCTAACAGTGGTGCGTTTGCATGGGGTTTGCAACGATTGCGACAGATGCAACATTTTAGTACATCTAACCCTAAATCTCTTGTTTCATTTCATTCGTTAAATTAACAAAGACAATTACAAGTACAAACCACACGATAAAAACATGTGCGGTTAAAACTTACTTAGCAGCACACAGAGATCAAAGAACAAAATAAAGAAGACATATCTATTTGTTAATGTGGACTGAAGGAGAAGCATTGGCAGGAGGTTCTAAGCAATTCCCAAAATATGCCACATGTCATGTGCTTGTATACGTGTCTTGGGTGTTCCCCAGGCAATCAGAAGTTCATTAAGTTCATTTGGCTAAAGGTTAAGATGTGATGCAATCGTGGCAATACTGCCGGTACGTGTATGTTTGTTGCTGCAGAATCAGCTTTTGCATGTCATTTCTGAATTGGAAACTCGAAACTGTCATTGTTTGAAAGCAAGTACTGAAGAAATGGCCCGTTGTTGTCATCTTTTTGTCGTTGGTAGTTTCCTTAAACCCTGTACTATACAAACATTCCAGAAGCAGATATGTGTAGAAAATGGCATCTCAACACCTTTGTACAGCTCTCATATTAGAAGTATTCTGCTATTTAGTTTTGCAGCTGTAGGTGTTTTTCAGTGATAAAGAAGCTGACCAGCTACATTTTATAATGTTTCAAGTGTTGTTCTTTTAAACATTTAACTACTGTCAAATCAAACAGGTGATTAATTCCATCTGTCAGTGAAAACAAGACTGTGATTAGGAAATAGAGCATTTGTTTGTATTCCCAGGTCTACTTGTTATATGAACTCATTGTCATGTTGAAAAAAGGTTGATACCTTAAGGCAAATATTCTAGTTTGAAAACTGCATTTCCCCATATCTTTGACATAATTTACAAAGTTCTCACCTTGTAAGCCTATGACAGAAAAATGTCAGTTCTCTGAACTACAGTGGAGCTTGCTTCTCTGCGCCACATTGGAGCCCCCTACTGCCACAGGCAGTAGCACAAACATTCCTATTTTTCAAAAAGGCCTCAAGGAGGGAGTAAACGTGTGTGACTCCTTCTGAAGGTTGTAATAATGGACTGTAGTAAACAGTCACAGAGTTCATTTTCTTTTTAGCACCTGGGAATTCAACTTGTTTTCCCTAGTATAACATACTTTTGATACACTTTTTTTTTTAAATATTCAGATTTTGTATGTGTGTTTAACCTAAAACGTGAATGCCCTAAAGTAATGAATGTGTATTTACATCATACTGTAGGCATGCTTGTGGTACCTTTATTTAGGGATGATGTTCACTTTCTCTCTTTTTTCTTCCCTCCCCGGGTTTTAGATACATTTTGGAAATAAGAAGCTCTTTACTGAAGATTTGCAATCTGATGGGCATGCTCCACAGGTCCTGCTCTGCAGGTCAAGATTGAAGAGACGGGCGGACGAACTGCATTGAATGTGGTACGTTTTCTATTTTAGTATCTTCTCCACACACTGGTTGGTATTTTAGTACAAATGTGGAAATGAGCTGTTAAACACTACTTCAACTGGCTGTTTGACTAAAACATACACCTTTCACCACCACCAATATCTTAACTTTTATTGGATCTTTAAGCATGCGTTATAGTTGTAACTTTGTTTAATTGTGATGTCCAACATGTTTGGGGTCTGTCCTTCGTCGTGACTTTTCAACACATCACTACATTAGAGTGTTGCCCTGTTATTCTACCAATTTGAAAACTGAATCTGATTACTGCAGAATTTAGGCAAAAACATTATTCCATTAGTTAATTTTAATTGAATATTTTTGGCCATCTGTTCTGTGCTGTTTCTATGTGCTATTGTACCTTCGTCAGTTGATTTATGCTGGGTGACTGTGGTATACAGTAGATTTTATGATATACATTATGAATAGTGTAACGTCAAAACAGAAAAGGCTAAGATACTAAATAAGTTGTGAGAGACAAGTTTATTTTCATTGAAAACGTTGACTAGTTAAACTCTCACCCCGATTGAACTGTATGATTTGGCCTGTTAAAGAAGGTATTGATACTGTCGGAGCTGTTCTCTGCTAAAAATGTGTGTGCACATGTGTCAAGTACCGCTGCCTTATAGGTAATTGTTTGCCAGCTATGTTATAACCTCTTCACCTTGATAAGTTTGTTGCTATTCTGTCCATGTGTGCACATAACTTCAAACACAAAACTTAAAAGAAAAAAAAAAAAGACTAAGATCAGTTTCCGCCTAGAAACGTCTCATTGTTTACCAAACAGTCCGGGCCTCATAGTCTGCATCTGAATAAGAACTGCTGCAGCCTAAGTAATTACCACATGTATGGGTAGCTGTTCTAATTCACTTGGGTTCTATTAATAAACCAACTGGGTTTGTGTGAACAGGATGATGTCATTGGCAAGCTGTTTCTACCAGGAAGAGACAAACACAGGAAAGCAGCAGGTTTAAATGCAAATGCGTACTTTTCATTATAAATAATAAAACACTGGAACAAAACAGCGGCATGGTGGCCAAAACAAAAGGTTAACAAAAATAATGTATATATAATTTTAAACATTGGTGCACAAACTTTTAATGCTGTCCCCCTTTTTTATCATACAATTTGTGCCCTCACCCCCACACAGTAATAATCACAATAATAGGTAGTTCAATATTACAATGAGTGTCTCACCCTCACACAGTTTATAAATGTTATTTTTGTTTTGTTTGTTTTTTACTCTTAGCGAGTGAACATTTAGCTGACATGTTAAGCTTTCTAACAAATAAATCTGTGAATTTAAACCTTTTTTTTACACTTGGCAAGTCAGCATTTAGCTAACATTTCTAACAAATAAATCAGTGGAAAAAAACCATAATAATTATTATTTTGTATTTTTTTTTAATTTGGTGATTCAACATTTACCTAACAGATACATCTGAAAAATATTATCGTTCAGCAATTAAATCTAAAAAAATAAATCTCGGTTTTCAAAAAAAAAAAGAAAAAAAAAGAAAAGTATTTTGTCAGCTAAATCTGAAGCTAACGTGCAAGCCCACGTCCATTGACGTGTTGGATTTGGCATTGTATGCTGCAGAGCTCCCCTTACAGTCTGGCTGTCAAGAATGTGTTTGTTAACATTTATGTATTTTGCGCACCACTGATTTTAAAGGCCACTTTCAATACCCCAAGGTTTCCCAAACTCCCCTGCATCCTCATTAGCACACGTGAACACCTATTTTATACACCTGTGGCTGGAGCCTTCATCATTTAAACATTTATTCAATGTTTACACAAGTTTTTGCAGCTTTCACCCTGCCATGCTGCCACACACCTACATTAATAATACACAAAATACACCCAAACAATAACAGTAATAACACCAACAGTACAACAAATAATACAAATATACACAGGGGCAGGGGTACCACATCAGACTTTGTTACAAGTATGGCTGTATTTAAAATACAGTAGCACAGTATTAGATGAATTAGTATTGGTTTTTTCAAAGTCAGCCTTGCAAAGTTGTTATTATTAGTGGTAGCAGGCCCAGAGACAACAGACAGACATTGAATAATTAGATACATTTTATTACTTGATTAATTTTTAGCTGCCTAGATGCCCACAGATCACTTGGAGGAAAGGAAATAGTCCAGAAGAAAAGTTGTCCTTGCTAGATTCTGTTTACCATTTGTTCTGTTTCCAATTTTAGGTTGCATTGACCATATGATGTAAGGCCTTAATATTTGCAGGGCTCAGTAAACACTGCAGCTAAATGTGTCTGCGACTTAATGTTGATGTCTGACCAATATGGGCCATGTTGAGGTAATGTGACTTTTTAGGTTTCTGCTTGATGAAGACTGCACATTTTCGAGGTGGGAAAAATGGGGCCCTGCGTGAACTGTTTGTTTTTAGTTTTGTTTTAATTCTTTCGAAGAGTCCATTACTATCAATATAATGTCTTTCATTTTTCAACTTGCAGGAGCATAGTGCCTTCCTTTCCAAAAAATAAGAAGAAGGACGTACTTGTTGAATTGCCATTAATTGTGATTTATAGTTTAATGAAGCTTTAGCCCTGACACAGTATCCGATAAGGTGCAGTGGGTGATAACATTAATTGCTGTTCCTACACACTGGATTTGATTAACTGAAATGTGCAGCTCCAAGCAATGGCACTATTTGCCTTAAGGGACCTCTCAAGAAACTGAGCCTGTTTAAAAATATAATATTTACTTACACTTGCTAAGAAAAACCTTGGCTGTGCAATACTTCCAATAATCTTGGCCAAAATATTAGAAGCCCCTGCAATATATAGCCCGCACTTATGTGTAAGTAGGCTGCACCGCACAGTAATTGTAACATTTGTAAGCAAATGGAGCAGGGCCTATTAGCAGTCTTAGCAGAGGCTTAACAAGCTTGATGTATGACATGTGACACCTCATGCTAAACACAGACTTAAAGTTGAACTCAAGCTAATTAAGTATGAGTGTAGTAGTTTGAAGCAGCTGACTAAATTGGAATCTCAGATATAAAAAAAGCACAGTGCTGTAAATTACTGTGCATAAAGCTTTGCAGTACTCTTTTAAAAGTCGGGGTGTTTAAAAGAGTTTAGTTTTCTTTCTGCTTCTCTTTAGTTTAGCCAATAAACATGTAATTTAGGCAAATACTTAAGCCTCTAAACTTTGTACATTCGTCTCTAGCAAGTCTTTTATCTATTTGTGATTTACTTCTCAAATAATGTGGTGTTACTGAAGTCAGTCAGTATATTTCTAAACCTACAAGTCCCATTTTTTAATGCACATTCTGATATTCCACTGCACTGTATGTGTTCTGTAAACCAGTGTTTTGTTTCCAAGTTGCAAAACCCTCTCTCCAGCAGGTGTCATCACAGTCTTGCAGAGTGAGTTTTCAAGACTAGCTTAATTTATTATAGAGGTAATTTTACTTGAGTGCTTCCAAACACACAGGCAACAAATTTAAAAACCAATTTAGTTTTACAAAAGAAAAAAAAAAAATCACAATTTAAACCAATTTACAAAAGTAGTTCATGAAATAGGAGCAGATTAACATGATATTACACCAGCGATTATGTTATTTGTGTAGGCAACCAAACTGCTTAAGTAGATATACTGTAACAGCAGAACACATTGTGTTTGGTGTTATGGACTTTCAGGGTTACAAATGTATTTCACTATTTCTTTTTGAGGTTCAGCCCATATGATTTAGTTTCTATTTTTTTAAATTCAAGTTGTCCAGTAAAATACTTAGTTCATGCACAAATACAGAGTAAATAAATTAGATCAATAAATTCTATTGATATATGCAAAAATAGAAATTTTCATATATACTATATAGCCTAAATGATACACAGTGCTCCCTTGCTATAACCCGGGTCTCAGTATTATATTAATTGGTCACCATTTGGATATTTGTAAAGTAAAGAACATTTGTATTAATGTTCATGACATATAAACCGTAAAATATTTGTTTTCATATTTTATTGAAATATGAGCTCACTAAAGCAGAGACAAACAATAGCACTAACCTACATCCATTTTATGTACTACTAAGAAAGAAAGTTTACAAACGAGAGGAGGCCTTATACTGTTATAATAAGCCTAGGGTTTTCTTGGAGGAAAATCAAGCTTCGCACTACACATGTAAATGCTGTTAATTACATCTAGTCTGCTTAAACTTGCATGTTTTACAATTCTAAACTTAACTTAATGCGTGTAGTTTTTTTTTTTATTATTATTTAACTCAGGCCTACTGTGTAATGAGGATTAAATGTGTGCAGAATTTGGTTATACAGGCTAAGTTCACTATAATGAACCCCCATGGGACCAGGGTGTTCACTATAATAGGGTTTGGCATTTTTCTGTATCAGAATAATGACAAAACAGCAAATTTGAATTGAACATCAATATATAGTACTTTTATAAAGGTTCCTTCGCATTGATCAACATTTAACCGCATTGCAAGACAGAGACATGGGAATTGGAGTTGAAACGCCAGCACAGGCGTGCAGGATTTATTAAACACAAAACAGAAAGTAAACAAACAGGTCATGTGACACTACCAACGATGGTAATATACAGAGAGGACACACACAGAAGACAGACAGGCAGGCAGCAAGTCTCAGTAGTGCGCCTGACTGTAAATCATTTGATCAAACATAACAGCTCCAAAATGCACACAAAACAAACCTGTTTCCACATATAAATGATACCAACACAAATTTTATAGATATGTTTAAAAGAAATAAATAAATGAAAAAGGAAAGGATGTACACTTACATGCTGAATACAGTAATTACATGTACTTTATCTTGAAAAACAACTGTCCAGCATAGATTGCTCCCCACACCCGTTGCCTGGTGGCAGTTTGTGTGAAGATGACGGACAGGCAGTGATTCCATTCATCATGCATGATTCATACTACAATTGGTCATCTTTGAATTAGTCAACCATGGTGTTTGTTTTCACTGAGAGAATAACACACTTGACACTGGAGAAAGTTCAGTGTCAGCCAGTACTGAGATCATTGTTTCCTGGTCGATCCTGTACGTGATCGTTCTAATAAGGCTGATTTGCATTGAAAAAATCGGTTCTTGTTGTTGGGATAGTTAAAAACGAGCGTTCGTTATAAGAAAGGTTTGTTATAGTAAAGTTAGCCTATATTAAGTTCGGGGGTGGGGGGCATAAACATAAGTCTCTGGTATCACAGCAAATGATAATAATTTGTATAACCGGTGTATCGCTGCAACCCTAATGTGGTGATATAATAATTAAGGGAAGGGGTTGCCATTATTACATGGCCCTATTATGACATCAATAACTTCTTAAATCGCACCTTCTTAAATGACAAAAACAGTATGGGACGAGAAACATTTACTACGACTAATCGCCTGATAGGTACAGTATGAACTCCAATGCAGACTTTCAGGAAGAAAGAAACCTGTTACAGTAGTTACCTAACTTGTTATTTACTAAGCTTATTGTGGGGTGGAGTGCACCACTAGTGTGTCTTTTACAAATAAATGACAAATTGCATACTGGAGCATACTGCATTGATGAATAGGGGCTTTTTACACAAACTGATTCCACTCTGAGTGATTTGCAGCAGAATCTGACTACTCTTAAATATGTCTGTGGCTAATGTAAAGCTTAAATGATATAAGCATTTTTATAAACATAATTGCCAGTGCCAGTAATCACATATTAGTCGTGTGCATTTAGTGGCAAGCTGATGCTTTGTGAATAGTTGTGAAAGTGCCCGCTACAAGAACATCGTTCTGCTGGTATTAACCTAATATATATTTTTATATGAAAGAAAGTAATTTATTTATTCATTTTTACAGCTTGTATATCAAAAGACATTTACTGACCATACTAGAATGCATAGTTGTGTATACTGTGTGACTTTTTTCTCTTTAACATTTGTGAGATCTGGTTTTCTTCCATTTCTCAGATTCCGTGTAAAATTAGGCCATGGGAAAAGAGCCAAGTAAATTAATAGTGGACTTTGTTTTTTTTTGTCTGGGAATTGTTTGCTTATGATATTAACAATTAACTTTTAAAATACATTTTGCATTCTAATTTTCTCTCAGATTTCTTAAGGAATGTTTTCTTAAAGGAAATAATAGTGTTTGGCTGGATCATGCTTACCATGTTTTTTTACCCAAATTGTGTGTTAGACTATACAGTACTTCATGATTTTCTTTTTTTTATTATTATTACCCATTAACATTATCCTGCCCTAAATTAGCTCAAGTATATTTAACTGGCAAAAAATTATATTTAGTTCAACTAAACGTTTATAACTTGAAAAAACGTATGTTAAGAATGTCACATAAAGGCTAATAGTATTTAACTGTGCCAGGCAGTTTTATTTAAAGAGCGTCACACAGCATGTGCTTCATTTAGTTTTAACTGGAAAAGTGCTTTCACTATTTCTTCTTATATTAGTTATTTCTTAGCAGACACCCTTACCCAGCGTGACTTACAGTTGTATACAAAAAATACATAAAGAATTACAGTACAGTAAATGAGCTGTGTCATAGGGGGGATCCTGTGTCCCCCACAGGCACTTGATGGCCACATATGTGGTCCTTACTGTGTTGTACTATCAAGAAAATACATTAGAACGGACTTCAAGTGACAAGGATACTGAAGTTAATAAAGAAATAATTGAATTTGTAAGGGACTACACTGTGTAACACTATCCAATTAAGTACAGCAAACAGCATGTTTATTATGCTGATATATGGGGCAGGTGGCCATGGCACTCATTGTTAATAATTAGTAACAAACTGCCAGTACAAACTACACAGTTTGTATTTTGACTGTGTAAGATTGTAGTCCATGCTAAATTACAATGGGGATTCAAATGGGGATACTATTTATAACTGAGTGTTTGAAGTTACGGATAAGGTGGTGTTGTAATACTAGATGAATATGATAGTAAAGGCTGTTAGTGTTTTGTTTTTTTGTTTTTTTAGTACTGCAAGCTATTGTGGTTATATTTTTAGAGAATGTTGCTAATGGCACATGGTTGTCATTGTTGGTTCACACATGTTTTTTTTTTTAAACCAAACAGTATATGAGTTCCAAGGGTCATAAGCTATCGTGGTGGTGGTTACATTTTTTATTTTATTTTTTTTTAAATTGGAATAATGTTAATCTTGGCCATCACTAAGCTCAGGCGTTGTTCACACAGCCCACTAGCCAAATGTTGAGACTTGAATTTTCCAAGAATGGGGGGTGACCATGCTTTAAACAGAAGATCCATGTTGCTAGTTCTCAGAATTGCTCAGGCTTCACACAGGGTAAAGCTTCAGAAATAGGGAAGGAAACCTGTAAAGAGTGAATGAGCCATTTCAGTGTCTCGACAACTAACTTGAGTGCATTCCAAAAAAGCAGCCTGTGAGTCTAGAATTTGAACTACATACATTTCAGCTATTAGAATTCCTCCCGTCGAACAAAGGCATCTAGCCTCGCTGCCCTCCTGATAATGATGTCACCTTCTTCAATTTCTTCAGTCCCCGTTGGTTTCTGTATATGAAGTATATACTGATTTCATAGTTGTTGGCTAAATTGAGCAAGTCTTGGCCACTCTGCACATGGGAAAAAAATGTACTTGGCTTGGAAAGACGTAATACTCATTGTGTAACAACTCAGCAGTTAAACCAATTAAAGGGCAACAGCAGCAGCCCAAGGGGGCTCTTTAGAGGACTGTTGGCACACACACACACACACACACACACACACACACACACACACACACACACACACACACACACACACACACACACACACACACACACACACACACACACACACACACACACACACACACACACACACACACACACACACACACACACACACACACACACACACACACACACACACACAACACACACACACACACACACACACACACACACACACACACACACACACACACACACACACACACACACACACACACACACACACACACACACACACACACACACACACACACACACACACACACACACACACACCACACACACACACACACACACACAACACACACACACACACACACACACACACACACACACACACACACACACACACACACACACACACACACACACACACACACACACACACACACACACACACACACACACACACACACACACACACACACACACACACACACACACACACACACACACACACACACACACACACACACACACACACACACACACACACACACACACACACACACACACACACACACACACACACACACACACACACACACACACACACACACACACACACACACACACACACACACACACACACACACACACACACACACACACACACACACACACACACACACACACACACACACACACACACACACACACACACACACACACACACACACAAACACACACACACACACACACACACACACACACACACACACACACACACACACACACACACACACACACACACACACACACACACACACAAACACACACACACACACACACACACACACACACACACACACACACACACACACACACACACACACACACACACACACACACACACACACACACACACACACACACACACACACACACACAAACACACAAACACACACACACACACACACACACAGTCGTCTGTCTGTGTGCCTGAAGCTGAATCTGCCATGACAGAAATAAGCCCTACAGCTTTTCTCACCAGTGATTGGGTGGCTGCATTGTGAGTTTAGAACCCAAAGAAGCTCTGCATATATCAACACCAGCCAAGAGGCTCAACTGGCAGCTTTCCATTCAGATATTGACTTGAGTACAATTTGTGCTCAGTGGTTCACAGGGTCTCGCGTGTAGTTCAGCTGCTGGTGTTATATTGCCATATGAGAGCAGAATATACAGTGGGGTAAGCAAATTCTAAGGCACACTGTCGTTCTGATTCGGAGAGCAAACCACTGTGAAAGCTGAAAGCAACTTGCTTGAGGCAAGGAGAGAGACCGAGAAACAGCAAGGGCAAGCACATTCCAGCATTTTGGGTATTTTAGTAGACCAAAGCAAACATTTGCAAAGGAGGTAAAGTTATGAGTATAACCCCAAGTGATTTGTGAAAACGTTTGTGAGAGCGCTGCCAGTGTCACTGAGGTCTCATTACAGGACATGTGCAGTTCATCTTACTGGTAGTTATGTTTGTCATTAACCCTTCCCTTTCCTTTACAATAGAAACTTACAGGGCATCCTTTTTTATGTCTAGGAACTGCATGTGCAACGCACACATTATTTTTATAGGTGTTCTTGTTTTGGTGTATATTTGTTTTTATGAAATATTGTGAGGTGTATAACTGAACTCCTAGTTGGGTTGATCTAACAATGTGTATCTCACCCGATGTCCTTGAAGTAGAGGCAAAAATCATTGTGGATTGGTCACATATCCTTCCAAAAAATGTTTAACTCAAGGGCTAAGAACAGAATGAAACTAATATTCTGGTCTACTGTACAGTAAATGATCTAGATATAATATGTGAGGTTTATATAGCAGGGAAGGGAAAATGTATGGGTAAATGTGATTATTGAAATAGTCTGACAGCACATTGAATAAAGCGCCTCAAGAATTTTATTCCACGAGCAAAAGTTCTAATTAAATCAAATCCGCTAACTGAATTCTTAGCCGTCCAGAGATTAATGATAAGGAACAGGGTAGATAGAATTTGATGGCATTCTTGTTCATTTAAACATTGGAATTGTAATTGTAATTGGAAAAGTTGTTGACAGCTGTACAGTGCACAGTGTGTTCATTTGATTAAACTTTGAGTGGATTCATAGACTGCCAAAATCTACAGCACTTTGTCTAATTAGAAACAAAGTCTGAAAGGGAACAAGGAAGGATTAGCTGTCAGTTTATTGTAGCCTGTCAGCAATATGATGATTTGTAATATTGCTCACTTGTTCAAATACCAGTGGCCCGCATAAAATACAGATCGCTGGTCACCTACTATTTATGCATTGTAAGAGACAATAAATGATAAGCGTGTAATCAGTAAAAATAATTCACTTTTTCGAGTACTTTTCAGGACAAAAAACTGTGGATTGTTTTTTTTTTACCAATTCAACACCACTTTGAGTTGTTTATGCCATTTAAAACATATCTTCCTAATCAATACTTGTTCAATAATGAGATGCAATTGATTGTTAATTTGGTCATTGCATTTGGTTTTTGCTCTTTTGTTAGACATTGTTCAACAGTTAAAATGAGTTCCTCAGAGTTTGAGTTTGAAATCCCACTTACGCAGACACATTGTCTATTTAAGTGATGATTGTAGCGAGGACTATGTTTACAACATGAAAATGGCATTGGCAAAATAACTAAGGAATGTGAACCAGGAATGGAGCGTAAAGGTATTTATTGTTTTGCGAAAGCTAAAACAGATCAAGACCTAAATATCATTGTGAGCGATCAGTTTTCAGTAAGTACTCAGGCAAAATGTAAGTGGGCTATAAGCTTGTTTGAACAATTATATGTAAAATTAAAATTAGAAGGGGAGATGTTTGTGGAAGTGAATTTGTAATTATATATATTTTTTATTATGTTGATGTATAATTGCATTACTTTTCTATTACAAGAAATGCTAAGTGCTTTTCTAAGTGTTACATTCAAAATATGTAATACTATAATTAATTGTTGAAATGATTGTTGCATAGTTACATTGTATTTGCTTTTCTATTGAATTGTTCTGATTTGTGTTTTCATTGGTGAATCAATGGTTTTCTGTGGATTCGTAGCACACACTGTGGATTCGCTAATTAACAATTTGTCCACCTCACACTCCCCTTCTCTTCAAAGCCACACAGACACTTTTAGTTAGAAGATTAGTTGAATGAATCAATCAGTAGATCAAAGGGCGACGTCTCAGAAACTTTTTATGGGGACCTCTGACTTGTTATCAGGAAAGATATGGCGAGACTATATATAATATATTATATATATATAGATATATATATATAATATATTATATATATAGAATATATTATATATGATTATAATATATTATAATATATATATACTGTACACCCTGTGTCCTATTATCTGTGTTAGATTTTGAACCATTTTGAACCATTTGTCAAGGTTGTCTATCTCTTGTGCTGCTGAACATTTTATCTCCAATACATTTTCTTCACCTTTTAAGCCTGTAATACAGTTATATTCTGTGTAACATGTAACTACTAGTAATTATCAGACAAAGCAAATACCGATATGTTTTTTTAGGAGATAAATAACCAATATATAAAAGTGACAAATGTTATCATAATTATCAGTTGGTGTCCCATAGCATTGTACAGTATATAGCATAGATAATAAGCAAATTACAGGCAAGGTTTTTATTTTTTTATATACATAGAAATGCCCAAAGGCTGTGAAAAACAACCTAATTTATAACACATCCTTTCAGTTTTCACCTTCTTATTTATACTGTAGCCTTTCACAGTTGATGAGATTGCAACCCATAATTCAATGTATATATTGCTAACACTGGCTTTCACAAACATTACATTCACATGTAAATAACATTTTAACATACATAGGTTACGCTCCAATGAAGACATTTGCATTTTACACCCAGAAGAAGTCTTAAACAAAGAGGCTACCACTTGTTTTTGGACAGATGTTGAATTATAGCTTTTGGATTTCTTAAAAGAAAAAAGTTAAGTGCAAAACAATGGGAAATGTTGTATTATTATAATTCAGGCCACTGATTTAACTGGGCCACCAGAGTTAGTGTTTTTTAATACAAGTGTTAGTAAACATTAGTTAGTACAGTATCCACCACTCACACTGTGCAGGGTTGTTTCAGGCAGCCGTTTATATCAGACAAATAGCGTTCCATTCCATTTGCCATGCCTATTGATTTCAATAACAAAGGCATTGTTTATACCGTGTTAAGCACGCCATATATTTCGGGCAAACTCAGCCGTTTGGATCTCTTTATGTGCCATTCACATAGATTTAAATAACAAACACATTGCTTGCTTATTACTGTAGGAATCGCTCTTACTAATCCACCAATCAGCTGATTTCACCTCGTCACCTTGCAAATCACAGATTTCAATACAAAAGGCAGCACTTTGCTGTAGTAAAAGCTTGACCAATCAGCTGTTTGCACCTCGTTACTGAGCGATTACCCCTGTACTGTACCTTGGCTATTTAATCCCTGTACGCAGTGTCGGGTTTACAGTTTGAAAACAACACTGACTGCAACAGCAAGCATGGCTGGAAAGAGAAAAGCGATGAGCATCAGCACGACAATTCAGTGTAAATAAAATGTCACTGTTAGATACTGTGCACTTGCTAAAGCATGCTTGGAACTCAGTCAGCAAACAATGCAACGTTACTTCAGAAAAGCTGGGTTTTCTATAGTTCAGGAGGAGAGTGCTGAGGAAAATACAGCCGAAACTGAAACTCTGACTACACCACAGGGGGATGCCAGAAGAAGAATTCTGAGCTCTGTCACCTTGGTGACAAGGATGCTGTACCTGAGACAGACACCGATGATGTAAGCGTGCGTGCTGCGCTTGTAACACTGGCGTGCCATGAGGCAGCATCCGGATATAGAGCCGAAGTGGGATTTTTTTTTTAAAACGCTGAAAGTTTGGCGTTCATACAAAAAACGATCGTACAGATCAAAGTTCTTTGCTGGAAACAATTTGTACTAATGTTGCTTTCTATATACTTCTGCAATTACTTTTTTTAGCTTAATTTTTATTACATTCATAGGTTTTAATACATCTTTTTACGAGTGTAGTGAGTGTCTTAATAAAGATTTTTAACTACATACACGTATGTTTGTTTTGATTACTGTACTGGTGATTGGGGGGCATTTTGAATGTCAGGTTATTGTTTAGCGTTTATACCGTACATCACTTACCGGTGAATCACGTTAACACAAAGGCGCCTGTTCCAAGCGATGGCGACAGTATGTGCACTTTGACTAGGTTGGTATTTAATGTACGATTTAGAAAAGGTTAATTTTTACAGTGTACCACTATTGCTTTTTAGGACAGCTCTGGTACTTTGCCACTACACTCTGACTTCATGACTTCAAAATATTAAAGTTTCGGGATTGAAATATATATGCAGATATTTGTAAAACCGACAGCAAAATAATAAACGAATATTCAAATTTAAAAGGGAACTTGAATATCAACTGAATATATATATATATTATATATATATCTATATATATATATATATATTATATATATCTATATATATATATATATATATAATGTACAAAGTTACAAATCTTTATATTTCACATTAGCAATAAAGTTAAATAAGCTCAACTATATATTGCAAAGGCAGGAAGTATAAAAACGAATTCACGTTTCTGAATATAACATAACACTGCTGTCACATATGCCAAAATTATTCAATGACTGTAAATATTTCTAAATAGTTCATTAACAAATGGTGTTATGGCAATAAAGAACAGCTTTTTGTTTATCAAAATCACAGCAAAGGCAAGCGCTAGGCCTATCGTTTTCTTAAAGGGAATGTCTTGTAACGGCTACTCTTTCTTCATTGGTCAGCGATAACAGAATTCTGCCTGGGCCCAGCTCAAACTGCACTTTAGAATAACAACATTAAGGGGACAGCGCAATCCAGCGCAAAAATAAAGAACTTTACCCTTACGTTTTAGTTTTCTCCCATTTCCTCAAGATCAGACCCCTTAGGTTAATTTACATAAGCAAAATGTAAATTTTCTGGCACTTGAGGATTTGGTTTAGGTTTCCGTTCCTTCATAAAATTCCTAATCCCAGACTGCTGAATTGCCCCTTTCACTTCGTTAAACTACATGACCTCAAAACACAGCAGTAGAACAGCAGATGTCTTTCTTAATGGGGACTGTGGAATGGTGGAGTGGCCCTGTTGCTATAGTAGCCAGCACTTTAGTATTCCAACTGCACACTTACAAGAGCACATAGTCCAATTCATCTGAACCATTTGAACCGTCGAGACTTTTCAGAGTAGGTAGGAAAGGAGCATTAGTTTGCAATTCTCACACAAGCCTTTTTCTTTGAATGATCTCTTTATTAGCACAAGTTACCAGTGTTCATGTAAGATTAGAGACTGTCTATAGACTGCATTTCTTACCCATGTATCTGTCACATTCAATGGATAGACAATATTATGTCTTCCCTGCTCACCTAATAACGTGTAGTTAGTCTGAAAGTTTTCATTGCAGTCCCAGTACAGTATGGATCAATATTCTGAAATTACTCACTTGGGAGTTTTGAGACATGTTTACATCATCTTTTGTTACAAGTTTTTTTTTTTAAATGGATAGCTTTGTGGCTTTTTTTTTTTTTTCTAAAATTGAAAATAAATCCTTTACACTTTCATGGTAATTTATATAAGCAGTCAGTACTTTTATGTCAGGCAGTGAGAGTGGTTTCTTCGAGACTAAGGCCACTGGTTTGAGACCAGTTGGAAAATTAAACAAGGTGCCAATAATTGCCAGCCTCCCTAAATGTCAGTATGTTCTATACAGTGAGTGTGGCAGGACTACCTCCTCCCATTGAGAGTGCTGTCTTATGTGCTCTTTATGTGTAAGGCCTGTGATAGCAAAGGCTTAAAAATATTATTAGTTATTGTTACAAAAGAAAGCTATATTTATAGAAGAAGTTTAAAAGTAAGGAAATAATTCCGGTACTGTAGCTGTTCTTCATTTTCACTTCATTCGTTGTTTTTTTTTTCTGTTTGTATTTTTTCATTGGGATCTATGTTAGTAGAAAGGAACTGTCTGTTAAGAATTGCTCTTTCATCATGTTTGTTTACAAGACAATGCTTTTTATGCTGTACGGGTCTCTCATTTCCATTGAAATGAAGAAATGACTTATAATAAATAACCTCAAAGCTCACAAAAGTTGAAATTGTAGACTTAGCTTGTTTCACAAGTGAAAAGAGTCTGGTATTCTCAATAATGTTGCTTCCAGTGGGTGTTAGTTCACATCAAAAAAACACCACACAAGTTGGCACAATTACCGCTCTTGAAAAGGACCTGGACTGAATGTGTTCAGGTCAGGATCGAGGTGCAGTTACAGAGCTAGAAGAGAAAGGTTGCATGGTGCATGCCAGTGCCAAATTAGTTTAAAATATATAATATACATGCGATACATCTTAATATAATATACTAAGATCTATGAGGACCCTGCTCTAGTCAGAAAACAAAATCTCTGGGGTGTCCTTGCCTGAAGCCTAACATACAAGCAAGAGTCCTGTGAAAATCGGAGGTAAAAAAAAAAAAAAATAGTAGAGTCTACAGAGAATAGCATTGCCTCAGACAAGTACATCTTCTGAAAAGGCAAAGCAAATGTTTGTAATAGCACAGCTAAATCCCCAAGTGCCCAGTCTAGCTATGCCGGGCTATTTGTCAGAATATTCATAGGAGAAATGAAGGAACACAGCAACTAAGAAGGAAACCACAATCGATTGTGCAGCCTGCATTTCTACAGGGCCTTTGTAGCTGTTCTCTTGCCTGGGGTGGTTACCTAGTGAAACAGCCTACCACAAGCCAATCATGGGTACATGCCTGTGACACAGTGATATATCTCTATATACTACTGTTGCAAAATTGAAAAAAGAAAAGATGATAACCACACACTCAATTGCAATAATATATTAAAAGAAAAAAGAAAAGCAGACATTTCGACACCGGAGACAGGGTAAAAGTTTGCACAAAACAGATATATTTAATGGTTTCAAGTTATTAGTCACAGGTGAAGAAAAGTCATTGCATTCACGTGCAAATTCAACACTTAGTATAAAATCAATCAAGGAAGATTAACAAAGTTAATTACCCATTTAGAGTTACATTGTTAAATTGTTCTAACAGTTTGACAAAACCAATTTTAAATTGAGAAATTAACTAATTTGTACAATTTTCACAAGAAGCACTTACATCAATTACCATATAGTTGTTGTACAAAAGACAATTAATATAGAAATATTATAAAAAGAAATATACAAAATTGTTAAGGAGACACATTCATCAGACAAAAAGATGCAAATCTGTATAATCATATAATTTTAGATGAATTAATATAGTGAAATGCCAATCAAGGCCTCATGATTAAGTTACATAGTTCAGTTGTTCTATCAGAGTAGAAAGAAAACAATTTTAAATCGAGTATCAGACGTTTATACAGTTTTCATAAGAAAATTGAACACACTTGCTATAATAGTGTCCGTAGGGTTAAAGACAGTACTGATTTAACAGAGTAAGTCTAAAAAGTGGTTTTGTTCTCAATGGTGATGCCTCACTCTAAAAAAATAATAATAAAATACTATAAGTCTGTTGTGTATTATTATTATTATTATTATTATTATTATTATTATTATTATTATTACTTTATGTGAATGTGTTTCCTTTATTTCAATCAGGCCCCTGTCCCAGTCCTAGGGATACAAATATGTATATTAGGGAGACTTACTAGGGCACTTCTCTGACAAGTACTGTGGGGTCTTTAAGAACCGCAAAGCTAACAGAAGCTTGTTTTTCCATCTCCACTGATTGACAGCTTTTTTTTTTTTCCACAGCCCTATACTGTACTCTTGCTGGGTGTTTTAGATGCATCGTCTCCAGGTTAGCAAGCCTGTTGAATGTAACTGCTTAGCTTTAATTAAAAAGTGACGAGAGCTGAAGTGAGGATACAGACACACTTAGAGTGGACCCATAGCTTAAAGCAGTGATTTTCAACTGGGAGAGCTGTTTACTGGATGGTTATGGGACCAGTGTGGAATTCAAACAAAAGACAAACAGATTAACCTATCTGAATCAATGCTGTAGTAGTGTTAGTGAATGTTTCACCTGCATATGGATTCAGTAAATGCTGATGGAAGGTTCAGATTTACAATGTAAGTATCAATAATAACTTTTTTTGTGAAATTGGTTTATCACATGCTGCTGCATTGTATTAGAAATGTAGTAAAATAAATGTAGGGTATTTATTAGCATGCTTTGTACACATGCTCAGTTATCACAAGGGATGTTAATTAATTACCTTTGCTTTTAAATGTTTGAGCGTTACGCATTTCAGATGTTGCTTTAATGCTCAGACATTGTCACAGATCTGTAGTCTGCAGTGCCAGCATAATAGTATGTATATAAGGCTAAAAGTCTTCATGTTCAATATTTATTGACGCGCATGTTAGAAAAAACAGTCATTAGTTCACCGATTGTTTACAAACATTCCAAAATGTTCAAATTAAAACATTTAAATAAACAGACGTGGGCAATTATCACTGTCTTTTCCAGTCGCTTGTATGCATGTTGGCCAATCAGTAGTCACTTGATTTCCTAGTTGCAGTCTGATTATGCTCAGTCTGGCACCCTCTAATAAGCCTCTTTCAGGCTGATAAATCTTTGCTTCCGCAGTCAACTAACAGTAGCTAACAGTAACAGCACACTGTATATATTATTCTGTAGTCAATCTCATAGTTTGCAATAAAGTGGCTAGCACCTGTTTATATTGGAGCCTTCATAAACATTTACCATGGTAATTTTGGACTTTCCCCATGATTTTCCTGTGGTTATACTATTCATTTACCATAGTTTTTTTGTTTTAATATGCTTTACCACTCTGTGATTTACCATGCTTTCATGCTTTATTTCACTTTGCTGTGCTTTTACTATGGGAAACTTTTATAGCTGGGAAATAATCGACATCCATTTCTGCAAGGGCTGTTTTCACTCTATCAGTTGATGTAATACTGTTGTGTTTAGCTGCTGTAATGGAGATCAGGCTTCTTGCTTTGTGTCAGGAATGTAGAGAACTAGGCAGTCTACAGGGTCAAAGAGGGTATTTATCAATAACACCCCCCCCCCCCCCCCCCCCCAGATATGTGTTAGTAATTACCAGACTTATGTTTCAAATCATGCGTTATTTCTTTGGACTGGAATGAAAAAAAAACCTCCTAATGAGCTCCTTACAGCAACCTCCTGATTTCTCAGCGATATTAAAGCTGCAGTGTCCCACAACCATGCCCCTTTACACAGAACTATGATTCCCTGGTTTTCTTTTCTGCATTCTTTCATAATTTAACATTCTATTCACCCACACACAAATATGCTACTTTGTAACTCAGCAGCTAATTGCAGCACCCTCAGATCTGGAGGAATAGAAAAAGCAGGGGTGCAGGGCCCTGTCTCCAAACTTTTTAACATTAGTTTGGAAGATCTGCACTGCCTGCAACAATGTAATGCATCAAGATCGCTGATTCAACCAATTAGCATTGTAATGCTGGAGCTGGCATGACGCCGACACGTTCAAGTAATTGGACTGTCAAAAATGTACTGGAACCGAGAAAAAAGCTGCTTCCATCCTGTCTCCTTTACTGAAAATCTGACAGCTTTGTACAGATGGGTAGTCTGGGTAGCAGTCAGTGCATTTTAGCAGCAGCTACCTGTCTAGTAGTAGTGAAGTAGGATCTGAATGGAGCAATGTACAACAACCGCTCTGAAGGTGCATCAAAACCGATCTGGAGCAACAACCAGACATGGTCAAAAAACATGAACATGACGTACCGATTACTTGTATTTCTCCTTAAAAATCTGTTCTCGTGTCACTGAGCGGTTGTATTGGGAGGATTTAAATGTGCTGTATGTATGTAATGTATTTTTAACACACATCAAGTCGGATCAAATTGGTTCCAAAGGAGGATCATACAACAATTACAAACTCAATGTGCAAGGTGCAATAGGGAATGCACATGATGGTTATTTTCTTCTTAGACGCATGTTAAAATCGAAAACCTTTAATTGAAAACCAATTTTAAGAAATCGGTCTGAGATGACAAATTAAATTCACTGTGCCTCAAACAGTGTTACACTTGTGAAAAAAATAAGGGACATTGACACTTGCTTGTCAGATGCTGCAAGAGCTCCCCTCGCAGCTCTGTGAAGCACACCTCAATTAAGAAATACTAAAAGAAAACATTAATAGAAAGTGTTTGTTGACATTAAAGGCTTGTCAAAAGTCATTTAGTCACTGCCATTTAATTTCTTTTCGTAATTTTTTAATGCAACACTATTGAGTGTTTTAATTGTTATGGATGATGCCGCCCCCCCCAAACCTTTCAATCATTCAGGCCCAGGTCTCTGTCAAGCAGACTGCCAGTTGTGCCAATTAGTGTGGTACTTTGTGATGCAGGCTAGTATAGACTGGGGGTTAAGTTGAAACCACCAAACCATTTCATTTGCAAACTCAAACCCTTACATGTATTACAAAATGAGCTCAATAAATACAAGCTGTGAATCCAAATTTCAGGTTGCCACAAAGCTGATTTGTTTAAAAACGGCAAACATGAAACCGGGAACACTAGAGCCAGTACCAAAAAATAGCTAGACATCAATTACAAGATCTTCACTGACTCTTATCAGAACTATTTATAACAGAACCATCAGCATGTTATTTGGCTTTACAGGCATTTCTCTGCTGGAAGGTGGCTCAAGGGATGTTAAACTATTCACTCATTATTTCTAAACCTCTCAAAGTCGTTTCCCTGTCTCATTGTTTATGGCCACAGCGCTGTATATCTTGGCAATCACTTCCTCTGTTGTATTGTTGTTACACAGATGACCACTGTATTGGAGCAGCCTACCAAGTGACTGCTTTCACCTATCATTCCTCTTTTGAATGCCCTTCCTCATTTATAGTAGATTGTTTATAATTGTGCTGCTCCCACATCTTTATAGAACTACTTCACATGATCAACTTAATTTGCATCTCTAAATCAAGACGACGCCAAATTCAGATGGGCAGACATGTGCTAATGAAGTGGACAGTTGAGTTGCAGACAATTTATGTGACAGTGTGGCAGGCTGGTGAGTGGAGATGCCCAGAGACAGTCTGCAGTTAAAAAAAAATGATCATTTTATTATAAATAACACAAAATAAACATGCACAAGGGCAAAAAAGGGATTTAAACACAAATAAAGCAATACAAAAAACAAAACTTACAAAAATAAGGTTTCCAGGCTGGGCAATGCCTTCACTGGATTCACAAATCACAAAAACCAAACACCAACCTGCTTCCTCAGCTCCCTCCTCCTAAATGAGAAGCAGAGGCCTCCTTTTATGTCAGGTGGCTGGGCGCTGATTGATCGTTAATTAACCTAATCAACCCCAGCCACCTGAACATAATAAACCCAGGCTGGTGGCGGAGGCGGCGACGGTGGCCCGGCTCCCTCTGGTGGGAGAGGCAGCGGCGGATCCTCGGCAACCCTAGAAAACAAGAAGGAGACACTAGCAGTCCCAAGCGATGGAGAGCAGCAGGCAACCCCAGGCGATCCAAATGAGTCATCCCTGAGCGGAGCGGGCGTGGCATCCCTGGGCGGTACAAGGCAGGCATCCTTGGGCCATAACTCCTCCCCTCTGGGCTCTGGGGAGGACGGCGGCTCACCCTCCCTCTCTGGCTCTGGGGAGGACGGCGGCTCACCCTCCCTCTCTGGCTCTGGGGAGGACGGCGGCTCACCCTCCCTCTCTGGCTCTGGGGAAGGCATCCCCACCCTCTTTATTGGAGTGACTGGGGCATCTTCCATGTCTACCGCCAGGTAATTAACCACCATGAGGACAACCTCTGGGAAGGACGCTGGGTGGTGTTGTTCCTCCCACTGTTCCCATCTCTCCCCATCGACGCCACAGTGTGTTGATAACTATGGGGAGATCGTGGACGAGGTCTGCCTCAGGGTGCATCAACCAGTCCCAGATCTCCTGGGATGGTGGTGGTGCTGGAGGTAGTGGGGTGGCCCCTGATGGCCGGGGTGAATACTGCACCTCTTCCTGGGCCTGGTTGTAGGGGCATCCTGCCCAATTGTGGCCATCCTCCTCATACCAGCCACACCAGTTTGCCGGTGGCACATCTGGGCAGGACCGCCAACGATGGTCCTCCTTCCCGCACCAGGAACACCAGGGGAAGAGGCTGGCTGGGTCCTCCAGCGGTGGCTGCAGCAGCTTAGATTTCTTCAGCTGCTGCTTTTCCTGCCTTTGCCGCTGTCTGCTCTTCTTTCCCTTTTTTTCCCTAATTTATCAAAAAAAAAAAAATTGTCCCAAAAAAAAAAAAAAAAAAAAAACAGTGCAGTACTGTACAGTATCCCACGTTAACACCAAATGTGGCAGGCTGGTGAGTGGATAGAGGCCCAGAGACAGTCTGCAGTTAAAAAAAAAAAATACTAATTTTAATTATAAATAACACAAAATAAACATGCACAAGGGCAAAATAAAGGGATTTAAATACAAATAATTACAATTCAAAAAACAAAACTTACAAAAATAGGTTTCCAGGCTGGGCAATGCCTTCACTGGATTCACAAATCACAAAAACCACAAACACCAACCTGCTTCCTCAGCTCCCTCTTCCTAAATGAGAAGCAGAGGCCTCCTTTTATGTCAGGTGGCTGGGCGCTGATTGATCATTAATTAACCTAGTCAACTAATCAACCCCAGCCACCTGAACATAATAAACCCAGGCAGGTAGGGGAAATTAACCCCATCCCTGCCAATTTAAAAAGGGCAGAGCTTTGCTCTGCCAGACAGTAACAGTTTTTTAAGAAGAATTTAAAAAAGCATTGTTCCATGTTGTGTCTCAGGAATCAAAATGATTTGCAGGAAGTCTGCAAGAAATGGCATAAACAATGACACTGAGAGAAGCGTGTGATTTACACTTTTTAAAAATCACACCGCACTTTTTCAGCACAGCTTGATGAAGACTATCTGGCCGAAACGTTGCTCAGTTTTTAACTTTGTTCTTTTTAAATAATAAAAAATGAAAATATGATCTGATACAGCCTGCTATTATGGTGTTGCACTTGTACTTACATTAATTGTGAACAATATTTGGCTGTCTGGGATCCTGAAGGCAGCACCCAGGAATGGAAATACTGGTAATTAAACAAAATAGTCCGTGTGCGATACAGGCTACATGTTTTGGATGTTTTTTTACATTTCAATTAGAATTGAGAAAGACTACAAGTCGAAACATTTGTCAAACAGTCTTCGTTTCTTTTAGTTCCCTTTCAAGTACAAAATTTAACCATTACTTTATGTGTATTTACTTCCTAAAGACCCTGAAACCTGAATAAGATAAAACAAAGCTGCTCAGCCTGTTTAAATTACTGTATTTATTGAGAAAGTGTTTTATCTTGTGTGTTTTGAGTTTTTTTTTTTACAGAGACTACACACAAGCCTAGTAGCAAGAGCAGCTGCTGGGCTCAGCATCACTGCGCAGTACCGAGATACTCACTTCGGTTGTTGTTGCTTTAAGCATCCTCAACCACAGTACCTTGATCCCGTTTTGATGACAGCTGTTAGTTTATTCTAACAAACAGGCTTTTCTCAGCCTTGTGTGTGGTACTGACTGACTGACTTGCCAGTGGCTTTTACAGCTGGCATCCCTCTATGTTGCCATCTGCGGTGACTACTTACTTGTGGACCCGTACCGAACTGGGACAGAGGTTACCGCACAGGTACCACCCTTGTACCGATCCATTGCTACAGTCATCGACCCAGTCCGGAACAAGTACTGACTCTGTGTTAAATACTCCAAAACAGTACCGTATCAACTAGGTATCGATCCAGTTGCAGCCCACTATCGACAAGTGCTCAAGTCACTGGTCTGGTACCAAACGGTTGACATCTATAAGCAGATTGAGGCAGCACCTGTACAACTGTATCTGTACACTGCTTTGCTTGCTCCTTGCATCATGCCTGAGGTCCCATGGTCATGCCCTGTCTAAAATTGGTAGAAATATTCAATATTTTAAACATAAAACTGAGGTACTGGGTGGGACATATATAATGCATTTACCTTTTCAGATCTGCCACTTCAATCAGCAGCCATTTGTGTGTTTCTGTTATTTAATCAGGCTCTTATCAGCTCTGTCAGCATGACTACATAATTACTTTGATGTTTGGTATGGAAATCAGAAGCTATTTTAATATCAGAGTCAGAATGTGTATATATATATATATATATATATATATATATATATATATATATATATATATATATATATATATATATATATATATATATATATATATATATAATGTGTGTATATATATATATATATATATATATATATATATATATATATATATATATATATATATATATATATATATATATTTTAATGAAGACAATTGTTTTAGAACCAGTTTTGCTTTGAAGAATACATAATTGTCCCCCAAAACACAGCTCTCCGATTTAATTAGGAAGGTTAATCAGTTTCTCAGCTGCTCAAAATATTTATAAAGGTTAAAAGCACCCATGGTGGTTTTGGTAAGGTTCTGGAGACTGATATGGGATTTTAAGGAAAGAGTAAAAACCCCTAATAAATCATATTGCAGGCGAGCGTCGACTTACGACGCACAGTACTTATGACACTTTTGCATTATTACCCTGCTTCGACTTTATGTTATCGATACGGCATTTCCGACAAGGTGAGACCCAAGCCATGCGTCATGTGCTCAGCTCGGTGTCCGAACCACAGTACCTGCCGTGGTCGCCCTCAACAATGTCTGAGAAGAGCAAAACAAAACCTAAAGCTGTGAATTCTGTCACATGATAAGAGGCTTAATTTCAGATGATCGTAGTTCCGACTAGGAGTACAGCGTACACACACTGAATATGTCATTGGAAAGCCCCCTAGTCTGTACTTTTAAACAATCCACATAGGTGCCTGAGGAATATGCACATTCCCATCGGGCTAAGTGTAAATAAATATCTGCATGAGTACAATATAATGGATCATTTTTGTAAAAATGTATTATCTGGCCAAAGAGTCAGGAACGTAACCACAATTGATAACATTGATTCTACGGGAAAATGTGCTTCGACTTACAACTCGACTTTCAGGAATCAATTGTGTCGTAAGTGCGAGGACTGCCTGTACTTTCTGTTCGCTGCAGAACAAAACATTTGGCTGAAAGTGTTTTTATTTTATTGTACTTGTTCAAAACAACTTGCTTTATTTGTTTGTTTATGTATTTATTTAGTTAGCTAATTAGTTACAGTAGGTAGCTGGCAAAGTGCTGCTTTCATCATGTGTTGCTAACATTGCCCACAGGAGTGTCATAGAGGCTGTTAAAAAAGGATTGTTTTGTTCTGTTATACCAGGGCATGGCAAACAGCAGATCCATGTCATGCCATTCCATTGTGCTGTATTGCAGGACTTTGCTCCAACCAGGGCTTTGTTTATTTAATTGATCTCTAGTGGGGTCATTTTAATTAAGGAACTGGTTGGTGGCAGTCCTGGTATGGAATGAAAGAACCAGTGTTGCCTACCCCTGTTGTGTACAGTTGTGCTGTGATAAATACAACAGTGGACTGAACTGAGCTCTAATCTATAGCCAAGTTAAAATTCTTAGAAAAATATTGCAAGAAAACTCATCTTTGCAAAATGTTTTTGGTTAATGTTTTTCGAAACGTTGCATAGACTTTTATAATAAGCAGTAAATACGGTACAATACCTACTTTTTCAAGGTACTGACAACCTGGTAATATAAAACACAAACTTTTAGAAGGCGCTGACAGTAAAATTCTTATTTTATAAAACTTTAAAGTTGTTTTTTTTTTTTAATTACCATTTGATAGTTATTCTCAGCAAGTTTGCCTGGCCAAAAGAGACATCATTTAACATATGTTTTTCTACTGTAGGCATTTAATCTGGCAGTTGAATCTCAGTTAATGCATTAATAATGCATTAAGCAATTATGATTTCAGAGAGTCGTCTGCTGACAGTGCAAATTTCAATTTTCAAATGTTCAATTATAGCGCCTTTCATACCCCAGTATCTCAGAGCGCTTTACATGTTGGTTAAAACAGAAAGAAGTCTGCAGTATCAAAAAATAGTACAAATAACAAAATAACAATACAGAATTATAGTGATAACAATATCAAAAAGTAATAACAATAAAAATCATTTAAACTAATTAAAACAATTGAAGAAAACAGAAAATGAATGAATGATAAATAAAACACAAAATTGCAAAAATAAGTAAGTCAGTAAATAAAAACAATTAGATTTGGGTCATGCTTTATTTTGATTTGGGTCACGCTGAAAATTTAAATTTTTGTTGTTTGTTTATTAACTGTTAACAAACGTTGTTCATTTTTAGCTTAGGGTTAATAAAAACCTGATTTAATTTGCTAAACATTACTACAGTAACAATTTAAACCGATTTCAAGCATATGATCGACTGGGTATTGATCATCCACAGGGCTCTGGTGTTTGATTGATTATCCATAGGGCTCTGGTGTTTGCAGTTTTAGCTGGTCTATTATATATTATTAACAGTTAACAGAAAATAAATAATGGACATTAACATGTTTATTAGCTGCTTGTTAACAGTTAATAAACAGGAAAAAACTGCTCTTAAATAAAGCATGACCTATATTTGTCATGGTCAGGTTAGTCAGGTTAAAAAGGTTAGGCTATAAAAGTAAGTCTTTAATTTTTACTTCAAAATATTGACTGAAGCAGCATCTCTAATAGAAAACGACAATGAGTTCCACAATCTGGGAGCATTATAACTGAATGCACTTTCTCCTCCCCTTTTCAATTGTACCTCTGGGAGGCACAAATGCCATTGTTAGCTGACCTTGAAGTGTGCAGTGGTTTATATGGGGACATAATTAGATATCCTCCTACATTTTCCTGAGGCTTTAACTTGATTAGCTAATGAGCTCAGCACTTAGCAGGTATGTGGATATTGAGAATTCCTCCAGATGTATCAAAAATCATTCCCGGTTGAGTATGTTAAAGTTCACAATGCTAATAAATTCAGTTCATAAACTGTTCCTTTAGGACACTGCCAATCCCATTGTAGATCTTCAATTGTGCAGTCTGAAAGACCTCCATCTATTTCAAAGCTTTCAAATACATCCTTCTCACAACCCCATTACTACTTGTACTTAAAGGTGCATTATCAATGTTGTCATGGTTCAAACAAGATTGGTCACTGTAAATAATGAGGACTTGTGGCAAAGTGACCGCCCCTGTGTGTATTTTCTGTTATATGTTGTGTGTTAATGTTGGTGTATAGTCATTGGTACACAGGCTATAAACGGGTCTGTGTAACACAAGTGTTTAAAATGTATATTTGTATTTTGTCATGAGGATTGCACAGCACTTCACGTGCAAGTAAAACGTAATAATATGTGAGCACGGAATTGCACTTTATTAATTCACGTGCAGTTGTACCACAACTCCAATTGAATGATTGATTCGCAATCGAGTCTCGGTACAGCTGCATAAAAGCTTCATGTTTTCACCCACTCAGGGTTGGGTGTTCGGTGAGTGGATAACAGGATTGGAGACGGAGGTAATGAATAATAAAATAATAACGTAAAGTTAAAATATCTGCTCACCGTGTTTTGTGTAGTGTTAGTCCGTTTTGTTTGTCTCTTTTGTTTTGGCAAATGTGCATTGTCCTGTGTTTTTGTGTTTGTTACAGTCGTTTATTTTATGGCTGTCTGTTTATTTATTAAATGCTGAGCGAAACCATTCGCTCAGCTCAACCAAACTCCACCTCTCTCTGTCGTTTATTTCCTGTTTCTGGTCTGACGTCCCCCACTCCGGCTGTCTTTGTTACGGGACTATAAACAATTTCCAGTCTGCCCTTTGAATCCTTTGATATCCTATTTCCTGATTGCCGTTGAGGCCATTCACTACTTCATTTCCAGTTGATCCTAGATCTCAGTGATGCTGTGTTTTTACTGTGCTGGCTGTGCGTGCACAAAGTGAATAAATGTTATTCTAAGTTATCATGGTACTGAAATTTGTATTGTGTTACTTATATTACTGGCAGAGTATATATGTTGCCTTCTGTGCAATCCCACTAAGGTCATAAAAACTCATGCAAAATATTGGAAGCTTGCACCTATGGTTTGTCAAGAATATACCATAACTTATGTGAAGTAATATTAGACTGTGACCTGATGAAGGAACTGACTGAAACGTTTTACTACTTTACTAATAGTTTTTACCTATGAGAAGTCTGGGTAAAACTTTTGGAGAAAACATATTTTCAATGAAAAAATATGTGACGATATATCACAGCAAATCTTTTCAATATTTAGACGAATGCAGACTGTTCACTGCAAAATGAAAGCAGGGACGACTCCCGGTGGAACTTCAACTCAATTTAAAATTGTCAAATCCTTCCACAGTTCAGTAGAATTGTGCAGTAGTTGCACAGGGGCTGTGACAGAGCTCTAAGCCAGTCACTCAGAAAAGATTACACCAGCTGTCTGCCATGTCTCAATTTGCTGGTACTGTACCTTTGTAAGGATGCAGCTAACTTTTTACTGCTTAAAGATCCAGCCTCATGTTATAAGACTGGGCTCTTCATAGTGTTGTACATGCATTCTTTTTCAATTATAAACAATGTACCTTACCTGAAAAGGCTTTCGTGCTGTGTTTTGGTGTTCTCTCCTTTTCCCATTTTGGAAAGACCTTCCTTCTGCTGAGTTACCTGAGCGAATTGTTTGTGTGTATTCAATGCAGGTCCCCGATATAAAATTCCAGGCATCAAAATGCAACTTCTTGAAATAACACAGGCTTGTTTTCAAAAGACTGCAGGATTCAAGAGTTACCTGCTCACCACAATAGAAGTAAACTCTTATTCAAATACTGCTGCTGTCATTGGAGGAGATCGACACTCAGGTTAGCTTTTCTTCTAAAATGAGTACTAACGATATACGTTCTTAGAATCATATTTGTTATAAATATTTGCTGATTATTTTATAAGAATTGCATTTTCAAGACCCACAGTCCTGACCACTGTTCTGTTTTATTTATTGCTGCCGCAATATACAAAAAGACATTCTTCATATAATATTTTAATAATTTAAACGCATTTGTAAGTCTTTTTTTCTGTTATTACTGTAATATTATTATACATTAATTAATAAATACCCTACAGAAAATGCTTGATGACAGTATGAAATGACTAGGCTTTTGGTTATGACCAGGCCTGTCCTGGTATTTACAACTAGGTACCTGAGCAGCGTTGGTAAAAGTTATCTCTGGGGAACACTTAAGTGAGAATAATACAGGTACATCAACTGGCTCTTTTCTCAAGGCAGATCTGCTACTACCTGATTGAAAAGAATAAAGACACTAATTCCAGGATTGCAGTGAAAAATATAAACATACCACCAAGCTGCAGAATACAATTAAGTTGCCAGAAGTAGTTGCTAAAAAAAGTACTGAAAGTTATTTCAAGTGATCGGAAAAGATTGGAAACAGCACAGCAAGGACCGGTACATTTTACAGGTATACAGTAGTTCTAAGTTTTATGGTGTGATTGATACTGGCTCTTTAAGGGCTGCCTGGTGTAAATATGAAACAGATCCATTATGCATCTTTCCAAGTTCTTTATAGTTTTGCTGTTGATCTTTGTGTTTTCCAGACCTATTTCCCTTTTGACTTCTACAGGCTCACTCCCTGTTTTAGAGGCAATAGGGCCCTATTATAGGCACCACAAGAACTAACTGACTTAATCAAACTGGAAAAAATAGATTTTAACAGAAAAACAACAAGGGGTCTGGGAGGATGTGGTAACGTTGTTGAGAAAAAAGAACATGCTCTTCAGTTCACATTTCTTTAATATATCACATAAAACTGATGTATGATTTCGATCTAGTTTAAGCCCAACTGAGCTTCACTGTTCTTACTGTTGCCAAGGCAACAAAAATGTAATATTGAGGAAATGTGGTATAAATAGGGTAGCTGACAGCAGATTTGATAATTGTACCCTGAGAGCCAAGTAAACATTCTCCTAGTTTTACTTCAGTTCACAAAGTATTAAAGATCACGCAATTCAATTTAATTAACAATACATTAATTGAAAGTTAAGTGCCTGATACACAAGTGCAGCATTTAAATAGTATTTACAACAAAATCTGCTTCACCAGAGAATACAGCATCTAGTTTCATTTCAGTAATGCAGTAAAAACACTGCATGAATTTTTCTTTTTTTTTTCTGCAGCCTTAAGTAAAATGTGTCTATATCAAGTGATGATTTTCTAACAGGATTTGTTCTTCAAGTGTGTCCCTCTGTACCGTTGATTTAGGAAAATGCCATATTAAAATAAAGTGTGGTACTGTATTACAAATCATGATGGTTAGGCCTACTGCCAATTCCTTTTCAAGTACGAAATGTCACCATTACTGAATGGAAGTTTACCTCCTAAAGACCCGAATCCTGAAAATTATATACCAAAGCTGCTCTTTGAGCCTGTGACACAGTTGTGGTCCCGTCCCCGAGGGCACAAGAGGACTGTGCTAATAGATCTCAGTGCCATTTTTACTAAAGCCACCAAACTTGTACCGACACAGTTCTAAAGTCAACAAACCGGTTCCGACCAGGTACCGACCTGGTTCCGACCCGGTGCTATCATGCCAGGGTTCTATCCCTGTGAGACATGTAAGGCCAGTCTGCCATTTGAAGACAAGCACGGCAGGTGCTCTTCCTGCCTGGGGCCTGAGAACAACAAGGAGGCACTGGCAAATCACCATGGAGACCGCAGACACGCCACAACCTGTTCAGTCAGGCATGGGGGACTTCATGGCATCCCGACCCATCGAGTCTGCAGCTCAGGGTCTGGACCCTGAACGGCTGCATTTGTGCTGTCTGGGCCCATGCAACAGGGTTATTGACAGCCTACAAAATGCCAGGGCAGCGTCCACGCGTTCCTAATTTGCGTACAGGGGGAGCGTTCAATCCCATGACTTGTCCCATGGCAGTAATACTGCAAGTTTTGCAGGTCCTTTTTGACAAGGGGAAATCCCCGTCTACATTTAAAGGTCTATATGACAGCTATTTCGGCTTGCCATGTTAAGATTGACTCGGTCTCCCCAGGAGTTCACTCTCTGGTGGGGCAATTTTATAAAGGGGCTCGGCGGATTCAGCCACCTATGAAGGACATTGTTCTTCGCTGAAGGCTAAACGTGGTGCTTAACGCACTCATGACACCTCTATTTGAGCCCCTGCATTCAGCGGAGCTTGCATTTTTATCATTTAAATCAGCTTTCTTGCTCACTATCACCTCCGCAAAGCGGATGAATAAGAGGCAGCCATAGCGAAAGCTTGCTTAATTTTTACAGAGGCCAGGACAAAGCTCACACTCTGTACCAGTCCTGCCTTTTTGCCGAAGACTATCTTAGCATGTCAGCCAGTCTGTGGATTTGGAGGCTTTCCATCCACCACCTTTCCAGTCTGATAGAGAGCTACATCTCCATATGCTCTGCCCAGTGTGGGCCCTGGCGTACTACATTGACAGGACGAAAAGTTGGAGGCAGTCCAAACAATTTTTTGTCTGCTATGGGGCGAAGTCCCATGGTCAAGCCCTGTCTAAGCAGCAGCTGTCCAAGTGGAAAGCAGACACGGTCAGGACTGCCTATGAGCTGGCCAACTTGCCACTTCCAGAAAAGCTCACTGCCCATTCCACCAGGGGCATGGCAACTTTGTAAGCTTTATTCCAGGGTGCACCTGTCAAAGACATTTGCAATGCAGCAGTGTGGGCTACTCCCCATGCCTTTACTAGGTTCTACAGACTAAATGTTGTTGATCCTCAAAACCCAGTTTTTGGATGTAGAGTGTTAAGGGCGGCTTCCCAGTTAGCCTTTACAACACAGGCATAGAGGTGAAATTTTCCCTCCATTTTTTCACGCTAGCTACTTTTTACTGTGGTTCGTATGGTAACGCACAAGGCAGCCTCTCGGCTTAGCCTTGTAGCATTTCAGTTGTTCTGTACGGCTTTGGTACACTCACCCATTCTGTAATGGTTACATTTCATACTTGAAAGGGAACGTTAGGTTATTATCATAACCCTGGTTCCCTGAAATAGAAATGTAACCATTAACCTTCAAGGTCGCTGCTTACATGATTGCAGCAGGCTTGAAGGAAAAATGATAATAAGATCTGTGAGCGCATTTCTTTTGTGCCCTCTGGGGCTGGGCCACAACTATGTCACAGGCTCAAAGAGCAACTTTGGTATATAATTTTCAGGATTCAGGTCTTTAGGCGGTAAATACCCATTTGGTAATGGGTTACATTTCTATTTCAGGGAACCAGGGTTATGATAATAGCCTAACATTATCTGACTTTGACAGCCTCTGGGTTGATAAAACTGAGGCAATTTACTTCTGTTTGTGTGTGTGCCACACTTAATGACCAATTTTAAAACAACAAATGCAATGGGAGTTTGTCATACCCCTGTACTACAGTTTATATTATTACAGTACACGAATACAATCTAAAGGCTAGACTATTCCTTATGAGAATACTTGCTTTAATAAAGCGTTTGGATGGAGATATAGCAAAATAATGCTATGAAGGCTTGCATTATACAACGCTCAGACTGAAAACAGAGTTAGAGATTTCAAGTTAACTCTCAATCTTTCTTCTCTACTTTCACCTGAAGAAGAGACCTCTGAGACCTTGAAAGCTTGTGATTAAGTATTGTTTAGGTAGTCCAAAAAAATGTATCCCCGCTTCTTCTCTGTGTCTCTCAAAGGACTAATCTTGAGGCCAGTAATGTGAAATAACTATTGATTTCAAGACAAATTTAAAAGTAAAAATTATTGATGTCCCCATTTTGATAAACCCGCACTGAAATGAAAATGAATTGTGTCCTCTATCCTGGTCTCCAGTGAATGCATGGTTTAACACATGTAGACAAATGTTGGTGTTTTAAAAATGTGTGATAATCATTCAGTATGTAAAGTTCAGGTCAGCATGGAAGAGTTGTATAAAGATTTCAAAAACATTACCAAACTGGCATGCAACATTAATACCAAATCACGACTTTCTCAATTATTACAGTGGGAAAGATGTTACACTAAAGCAATATCCTGTTAGTTAATTTCCTCATATTAACTAACTGCAGGGCCACAAAATATTGCTTTTAAGCAACAAGACATCACTAGAACTTAACCAAAGCAGTAAAATTCTGCTATCTCATAGTAACATTAACTACTTTACTATTTGACCCTGTTGTATAATTGTATATACCTTAAGGAACATGCATCTGTAATCTAAACATAAAAGCTCTATATGTTATTATGACAAGCTGGCTTTAGTGATGACGTCAGACCAGAATGAACACACACAGCACTGCAAGGGGATATGGTGAGTGAAATGCGCTGCTGCGCTGTTTAATCAACAAACAGAAAATAAAAGTCTGAACAAATGAAAAACACTGTGTAAAATAAAACGACACAGTAGCCAAAATGAACAGACAGACAGACAGACAGACAGACAGACAGACAGACAGACGGTGGATGTACAAACAAGTACCGTGCTGGTTGAAAGCCAGCACGTAGCAATTGTTAATCTTTAAATTATTCTCCTCTCTCTCTTTCCAGTTCTCCACTCACCGAACAAACAACCCCAAGTGAGTGAAAACATCTTGCTTTAATGCAGCTGTACGGAGACTTGATTGCTAATCAATCATTCAATTGGAGTCTCGGTACAACTGCATGTGAATTAATTTAGCGCAATTTCCCGTGCTCACATATTATTACATTTTACCTGCACGTGAAGTGCTGTGCAATCCTTGTGACTAGGTACAAATATACATTTTAAATCACTTGTGTTAGACCCATTTATATCCTGTGTACCAATGACTATACACCAACGTTAACACACAACACATCACATATAAACATAAATATGCACAGGGGCGGGCACACTGCCACAATTATATAAACAGAAGCATGCTGAACTCATTCTCCCTCATCAGCTTCGTGTCAAATGCTTGAGAGACCAAACAGTGCTTCCAGTTCCACGAAACAAAACAAAACCATTCTTCATATAACTTTATTGGAATGTTTTAATTTGAATCCTAAATGTTTCGCTCGCAAAACTTTCCACAGTTCACATCAGGTTTAATAATACACATACAAAAAACATCATATTTTGCACTTGTTTGCGTGGCAGCTTTGACTGACATTTGGCTGTCTCAGTAGCCACTTAAGGTTGTTTCTTTCTTTTATCTTTGCAGTCCAAATGATGTCTCAGCCAGACCAAATAAACCTTGCACTTCCAGGATTAGAATGAATGCAATACCACAGGGAGCTGTGAATTTTGCCTATTCTCCTGCTTCCTTCAGTTCTCTAGAAGTGCAAGGAGCAAGGGAGGGTTTTTTTTCCTGTTTCCTTGCACTTTCACTATTATCATGCCAGAAAAAGAGAGGAAATTACAGTGACTCTCAAAAGTATTCACCCCCTTTGGACTTTTCCACATTTTATTGTGTTACAACATGGAATCAAAATTGATTTAATTAGGAGTTTGTCAAAAGTGAAAAATGAAATCTACAAATTGTTCTAAATTAATTACAAATATAAAACAGAAAATAATTGATTGCATAAGTATTCACCCCCTTTGCTATGACACAACTAAATAAGCTCTGGTGCAACCAATTGTCTTTAGAAGTCACATAATTAGTTGAATGGAGTGCAACTAAGGTGTTTCACATGATTTCAGGTCCCACAGTTAGTTAGTACATTTCCTAACAAAAACTGCATCATGAAGACGAAGGAACATTCAAAGCAAATCTGGAATAAGGTTCTTCAAAAACACCAATCAGGGGTAGGATATAAGAATATTTCCAAGGCATTGAATATCCCCCGGAGCACAGTAAAGTCCATTATTAAGAAATGGAGAGAATATGGCACAACTGTGAATCTGTCTAGAACAGGCCGTCCTCAAAAACTGAGTATCCGGGCAAGAAGGGCACTAGTCAGGGAGGCCACAAAGAGGCAAATGGCAACTCTAAAGGAGTCTCCCACGGCTGAGCTGGGAGACACTGCATATGGCAACAATAGCCCAGGTGCTTCACAAAACTGGCCTTTATGGCAGAGTGGCAAAAAGAAAGCCATTGTTGAAAAAAACTGACATCAAATCTCAGCTAGAGTTTGCCAGAAGGCATGTGGGAGACCAAGAGGAAGAAGATTCTATGGTCTGATGAAACTAAAATAGAGCTTTTTGGCCTCAGCACTAAGCGCTATGTTTGGCACAAGCCTAACACGGCACATCATCCTTAGAACACCATTCCTACCTTGAAGCATGGTGGTGGCAGCATCATGCTATGGAGATGCTTCTCTGTGTCAGGGTCTGAAAAGCTTGTGAAGATAGAGGGCAAAATGGATGCAGCAAAGTACAGAGAGATCCTGGAGGAAATCTTGCTCAAGTCTGCAAGAGACCTGGGACTTGGGAGAAGATTCATCTTCTAGCAGGACAATGACCCTCAACATACAACCAAAGCCACACTGGAGTGGCTTAAAAACAAAAAGTTCAATGTCCTGGAGTGGCCCAGTCAGAGCCCGGACCTCAATCCAATTGAGAATATGTGGAAAGAGTTGAAAATTGTTGTTCACCAAAGGTCCCCATCCAACTTGACGGAGCTTGAGCAATTTTGCAAAGAAGAATGGGCAAAAATTGCAGTGACCAGATGTGCAAAGCTGGTAGAGATTATCCAAATAGACTCATGGCTGTAATTGCTGCCAAAGGTGCCTCTACCAAATATTGACTCAAGGGGGTGAATACTTATGCAATCAATTATTTTCTGTTTTGTATTTGTAATTAATTTAGAACAATCTGTAGATTTTATTTTTCACTTTGACATTATGGACTTTATTTGTGTTGATCAGTGGCAAAAACTCCCAATTAAATCCATTTTGATTCCATGTTGAAAAAGTCTCGTGGAACAATCCAAGGGGGGTGAATACTTTTGAGAGCCTCTGTATGTCTCAGTAATGTAGACCTGTGGTTGTTACACTGTCAACCCAGATTTTAAGCAATGCATTGTTAAATTTCAGATTGCTACAAGACTAATGAAAGCATGATTAATTAATTTCAAAATAGCAATAGTGCTAAAGAGCTAGATTGCCAAATATTGCAGATAGTTTAATACACAGTCTGTGAGCATTTACAACAACAAATATTTTAACTGTGCACTTTCACCATGCTTGGCATAGTGTACATGAACCCCCTGTGTGATTACCTGTTATAGGATCCAGCCATCACTCAATCTGGATATTGAAAACGTGTACTTTTAGTTTCATGTACTTCCTAGTCATTTCAGTCCCATCCTGTACATAACACTTGTTATTTTGGCTCTGGGAGTGTGATGTACAGTAACATATACTGTATGTGTGTCTGCATAACATATTAAGTGCAATTCATTTTTTGTAATTATTATTTTGGATCGTTAAATTGCTATCAGTACAAATTTTGCCAAAACGGATTGGTAATGTTTTGTTTTTGTTTGTTTTGTTTAAGCACTGGCACCCAGTGACGTTTTTTTGTTCAATATGCTGAAGAATCGCCATATTTGGATGTATTTACCATCCCCTGACTGTAGACAAGTGGTTTAGGGTAGAGAAGAATATCAAAAGTCTGTTTGATAGCAGTGTGACCAGCAGGCTGTAGTGGTGATGTCAGGCCAGGAAGAACACAGGACACAGACAAGACTGGCAAGTGAATTGTGCAGGTTGTGCTGGTTTATTGTAAGTCAAAGGTTTAAATAGAAAACAAAACACTTTTGCAAAACAAACGGCGCATTGGCCAAAACAGACAAACAAAACTAACAGACACTAACAAACAGGGCACGAACACTAAACACACACACTGATCGTGTTGGCCCTCCAGCACGATAGCAATTGTTATTTTCTTTCTTTCATTCTTTCTTTCTTTGACTCTCTCTCTCTCTCTCTCTCTCTCTCTCTCTCTCTCTCTCTCTCTCTCTCTCTCTCTCTCTCTCTCTCTCTCTCTCTCTCTCTCTCTCTCTCCTCCCCCCATTCTTTTGCTCTTGAACACACAACCATGAGTGAATTGTCAACTATTTATACAGCTGTGGTGGGATTTAATTATCAATCAATTATTCACTTGAATCCCAGCACGTGAACTAATTTGAGCAATCCTGTGCTAACATACTATTACTTAGTTTATCTGCACGTAAAGTGTGCAATCCCTGTGCCTAACTACAACTATATATTTTAAATCACTCGTGTTACACAGACCCATTTATATCCCGTGCACCAATACGTGTACACCAACATTAACACACCACACGCAACATATAACACACAAATACGCACAGGAGCGGGGCACTTTGCAACAAGCAGGCAGTCAGAACACTACCAAATACACCTATTGACTGTTACACAAACAGAATGTCTGTGATACAGCTGTGCCACATAAAAAATGCAACTTTTACATTGTTCAGTATTTTTATGACGAGATAGTAAAATGACAAGACCTCAAACCCACACCCACAAATTTTAAGCTAATCCACTCTGTAGTGCACCTATAGTGTGCCTTTGTTGTGACTGAAAACTGTGCCTTAGCAAACGATTATCCTGTCTGGGTCAGCAAACTTGCACCCTATCAAAAGGGCTTAACGTAGTTGAAAAAAGGCTTTTGATCCAGGGGTGTGGTTTGCCTGCATGGGGTTCAGTCTCAATTAATTCAATCGGTCACAGAGTCCTGTTTGTAAAATTGTCATACACAATTTCCCAGATGAGAAAGCATTACTCTGTTGGAGAAATAAGTGACTGTCACGCAAAGAAAAATCCCCATCTATACAGAGGATCAATTGCTGCAGGCAACTGTCTAAAACTGTTTATTTACCTACAGAGACAGATATCTTCTAGGCTGAATTTCCATAGCTTTGTTTTTGCATTTGTGTAATTATAGTACATTAATATAAAATGATTAATAAAAAATACCTGAACAAGCTATTGACCCTATAGGGTCATGTAGCTAGAGGCAGCATTTAGTAACATCAGTCACACAGCCCACACACACACTCCCTCTGCTAAAATATTAATGAGGTACCATATCAGGAGGTAGCGTGGAGAGGAGGTACCAATAGTGACGGCAGCGTGCCAATGCGTGCATAAAGGCTCTGACCTTCGGATTATCAAGTGACAGAGGGGCTTTACTCTCATTCACTAATCCTCAGGACAACACTCACACAAAGACACAGCCGCCAGTTCTATTGCAGTCTTACCTAATCACCTATCCCAAGAGTGTCCTGTCGTTTCCAGGGGTAGGACACAGATGAGCAAAGTATAATTTTAAAAGGATGGGTGGCTTCTATACTGTATGTGCTTTGTGTAGATAAAATGTAGCTCTGATGAATGAAGCCTTCCTGGTTTTTCTATAGAACAGGAATAGTTTCATTTCAGGGATGGAAATAAGACTCCCATTCCTAAGCCGTTTCACACATTTCAGGATTTAATATGTGCTTGATTAACCCTAGCAGATAGGTAACAAGCTCAGGTGTGTGTTATTAAACTCATTAAAACAAAACCAGAAACCCTGCAATTAACACCGCTAATGTAAAACTCACCCCATGTAAAACACAGAGTGGCAAAGCAAATAATAATGCTTAGTAAGATCAATCATGAATTAAACTGTTTATAAATACTATATGATTAATATATCAATTAAGCATAAACTGTACAAGTGTTATAAAGAGTTTTTTTTTTTTTCTCAAACCTAAATAAAGGCTCAACTGTAACATCAGCTTTTTCTGACAGCTGCAAGAAAAGCAGGTTAGTATTCAAGTAGGTTGGGACACATGTGAACTGTACGCAGGTGTACCGCTGACTCATGTATAACCTGCATCCTGTGTATAATGTGCTGCAGTATTCTAAAATGTGTAAAAGGGTGTGAGGAATATTCTTAAAATGAAGGCACTTGGATTGTGGACACCTAGAGACCCCCGAAAGCTTTCAATAGCCGCAGTTCTAGTACGTTTCTGTCTGTTTTCAAACATGTGTTTTGGGTCTCTTGTTTATAGAAAATGTCATTCTCAAGAGTGTCCGTGTACCACAGCTTTTAAAATATTGTTATGTTATTACTGGAAAAGCGTTTTTCTAGCCAGACATTCTTAACATATTTCCCAGGATCTGAACGCTTTGTAAGTGACAACAGTAACTTAAAAAAAGAGAGTAAGTTGGATGCGTCAGCCTCAGATGGAGTTTGTTAGGTTTGTTTTTATCTTTACTCCACTACATTGTAGGTGTTGCACAAACAGGCTCCATGGCAACGGATTCTAATAGTACAGTTTGGTCTGAGCGCTCTCACCTCGCTGATGGAGAGAGAAAAAAATAATCTGAAACTCACTTAATCCTCGATAGGATACTAGACCAAACACAAATACTGTGCCTGCAGTCATAATGACTTCTTTTATGGCTTCCTTGTTATTTTGGGAAGTAGTTTTCATTCAGAGTGAAATTGATTTAAATTGTTTTATATTCACATAGTTAGCATGTATTTGCAGATGGAACAATAAAAATGTACATTATAAATATCATATGGGAGATATTGAAATTGGAGAAGGAATCTATGAAAAAGACCTAGGAGTTTTTGTTGACTCAGAAATGTCTTCATCTAGGCAATGTGGGGAAGCTATAAAAAAGGCTAACAAGATGCTCGGATACATTGTGAAAAGTGTTGAATTTAAATCAAGGGAAGTAATGTTAAAACTGTACAATGCACTTGTAAGACCTCATCTTGAATATTGTGTGCAGTTCTGGTCACCTCGCTATAAAAAAGATATTGCTGCTCTAGAAAGAGTGCAAAGAAGAGCGACCAGAATTATTCCGGGCTTAAAAGGCATGTCATATGCAGACAGGCTAAAAGAATTGAATCTGTTCAGTCTTGAACAAAGAAGACTACGTGGCGACCTAATTCAAGCATTCAAAATTCTAAAAGGTATTGACAGTGTCGACCCAAGGGACTTTTTCAGCCTGAAAAAAGAAACAAGGACCAGGGGTCACAAATGGAGTTTAGAAAAAGGGGCATTCAGAACAGAAAATAGGAGACACTTTTTTACACAGAGAATTGTGAGGGTCTGGAATCAACTCCCCAGTAATGTTGTTGAAGCTGACACCCTGGGATCATTCAAGAAGCTGCTTGATGAGATTTTGGGATCAATAAGCTACTAACAACCAAACGAGCAAGATGGGCCGAATGGCCTCCTCTCGTTTGTAAACTTTCTTATGTTCTTATGTTCTTAATTCTTTGTAAGAAAGCTGTACTAGTATGGTAAAACAACCAATTAAATAGAAAATATTGCACTTTTTTGCCATTAATTTCACTGTTAGCATGATATGTTGGGACAAAGCTCCTTTAAGCCTTTTTGTACCTTTCAGCAACACAAGTGATATGTGCTGTGTCATACGACAACCCCTGATGGCCTGTCACACTGGGTGCTTGTTGATTGGTGGGTGCTGATCGCAGAGGTTAAGGGTAGTGTTGTGTGATTGTGACCCCTACTGGTGACATGAGGATGTAAGAGCTATGTCTGCTCTTGCATATTTCACTTACAGTGATCAGTGTTCTAAAATACTTCAGGCAGGAAATAAAACTTAGGGGAGTTTTAAACCCCACGTACACAAAAGCAGGATTGTAGGCTACTGTTTAATCCCAGTGTTTACTCTGTGTTGGTAGAAAACAAAGTAAGAGGTAAATATCTCCAAAAAATGTGAATAATGTGAAATACAGTATATGTTTGAAAATATAAACCCTGTTTCTGAGCAGTTTAAAATAAGAGTGTACGAATGCTACTGCATTTTGTAGTGCTATATTTTGACTCCTTCGATTGAGTTGAGTGTTTTTTGTTGAGTTTGGAACTGGTAGAGCCCGCCAGTAACCTCATTGTTTGTTAAATAGTTAGATTAGGGTGATACTATACACAGAACAGATTATTTGTTGATACACAAGAGGATCTGCTGAAATATGCATTCAAAAACATGAAGGCCTCTCCTTCAGATAAGAAGTGAAAACTACTGCAAAGGTAAAGAAAGCTCCAGTTTCATATCGGGCTAATAACATTCTGTTGCTCCAGAAATATTAGCATTATATTGTTATGGTGATGACATCACTGAAATTGTTACAATTTGTGCTGATACTATATGCAAAACTATATGAAGTGATGTATCATAATGAAGGTTAGTAACATACATTTTTCTGGTATTGTCTGACATGTGTGCATATGTAGTATGAGTGAGTTTATGTGGGCACTTCCTCAATGGAGGATAATAGTTCCTTAAAGATAATTCAGTAACTTGTAGCCTTCACTTAGGAGTTTACCAATTGTGTCTGTTTCGTCCAATTTCTTTTCTTCTGTAGAATCACCATGCTACTGCACAAGATGTATTTCTCTTTCATTTCAACAAATATATTTAAGAATATACGGAAGCAGGGTAAGATGAAGTGTAGCACTGCTTTTCCACATAATGCATTAAGAGATACAAATGTGGTTGGAGAGTTGTATGTCATGAAAGTGTAATTGTGTGATTCCTTTAACTGTTCAGTTATACATTTGTACATGAACGTATGGTTTGGTAGTGTTGCTTTGTAATATGCTTTATGTAAGAATGTTTTATAAGAACATAAGAACAATACAACTTGATGAAGAAAATGAGACAATATGAAACAAAATGAAGTAAACCCTGTAGCAGTTCTCTCTGTGATTCCCCTCTATAACACTCTGCACAGCTCGGTTAGCACTCACACTCCCTTCGCTGCTGCACTAGATATATGGATAAGGTGGGGAAACAGTAAGTTGTAAAGTTGATTCAGTAAAAGGTACTGTTGATAGCATAAAGGAATTTATATTAGCGTACAGTTATTTAGTACATGGTCAGAGTCAACCAAATTGAAGATGTTTGACTTGAGTTATACTTATATTTTTGCATTGTGTTTGAAGTTAGGAATCTTTTGTATCGCCCTGCAAATGAAGCTTAAAACTGTGTTCATTAAAGGTCAGTTATAATAACTGTCGAGCTGTTTCCCCCATTGACTGTCTTGGTCTGAAAGGTTGTCTGGTACAGCATGTCTGACCTGAAGTAACACCCTGTTTTGGAGCAGCTTTGGGAAAAGCTTGGCTGAGTCAGACCCTCTCTGCTGTTTATGAAGTATGAGATTGGAATTGACTTGCACAGCAGGAGTTCTATGTAAACACAGCAAGATGGAAAACAGTTGATACATTTAGCCATTCACTTCCACAAACATACAAAAATGACAATCATACCTCCGATGCATTGTTTTCTTTAAAAACAAAAAAAAGATGCTATTTTACACATTGGTCATAACGATACATGGGAGACTTCTCAGCTGTTGCTATCTGAGTGAAATCCCAGCCACTCTGGCTTTTCCTTCTGTTCTGATGTTTCAAGTCCAACTTGAACTACTAAATACCCAGCTTGCTTCCTCAGAAGCTATTTTGTAACATGTTCTCACAGGACAGCACGTAGGCACAGATGTGCTTTGGCAAACAGACTGTTTTCTTTTAAACAGTTTTCTGGTCCCTTTTGAAGGCCTGGGTGCTTGTGCTTTAACCCACTGAGAGTCCCAAAGGGTGATTATGATTGGTCAACTTAATGAATTTCTACTGCAAAGTGCTCTTAAGATGGTACCACACTGGTACTCATCTATACCATGGGTTATTTCATTGAAACTCTATTGTGGTGCTATTGATACTGTATGGCCAAATACACAACTTCATTGTACCACTCTATTGATGACTCATACCACTGTAGCTAGCCTTAAGCTACCATTGCCCCCTGCTACAGACCATTGCATTGACTTTCCAGTCTGTAGTGTGCAGTCTATACTGGTTAACTTAACTGATTTCAAATAAACAGGGATTTATAGTAAAAAAAAAAGGGGGAGGGGGGGGGGGGGGGCAGTTGCAACTAGTTCTGCATGACTGAACTAAAGTAACTTAGTTGTTTTGTGTTTTGTTTTGTGTGTGATTGTGTGTGTGTGTGTGTGTGTGTATGTGTGGCTTGCAGACCTTTGTTAATTAAGCTACATTATGAAGAAAGAGCCTTTCATTTTTTTTTTTTTTTATTAAATGTGGCTTAAAATGTCTTTTGAATCCATTGACACCTACAAATGAACCCAGTCTTCTAAGCTTTCACACTGTATTGACATTTTTCAAAGGCATGTTACACAAAATTTTGAAAAACAAAACATTGCTTTCAGCATTGACAGATAATCCCTAGAATTCACTTGAAATGCTTTACAAAACTCAGATGAGGTGAAACTTTTTAAAACAGTAGGTTATATATATATATATATAACAACTATTACTATTCACTGAGCCAGACTTGTTAACAACATTTTTAAGGGTATTTTTGTAACAGATTTGTATATGTTTGTGTGCAGTGTTTTTTGGAGACCATGGCTAAATTGTAGTGGCATGCTTCTTGATTAGAGTTTTCAGGCAAAATGTTGTTTAATGTTCAATTTAGTGTGAATATACAAAGGGCATGATGACTGTGACTGTTTAAGGAGTTGATGGAACAAAATCTGTTAACTAGAGGCCATGTTTAAACTGTAGATTTTTAAGCCAAAACAAACAAAGATATATTTGGAATGTACATTTCCAGTAATCTGCTGCAGTTTACATGTGTCAAACATGCATGGTTTCCATTTCACAAAATAATTTTTGGTGACAGACTCAGGGTTGCAACACACACTTTTCTGTGAATTGGCCTGAGTGAAACAAATTCTGTTGTATATACAAGTGCATCTTCCTGTTTGTTTCAGTCATGATTGGCATGACAGCAGATCTGTCAGATTTAGAGGCTCGTAGGCAGGTGCTTCAATATCAAAGTCAAGACATGTTTACTGATGTTTTGCTAGAATGTCTCATACGTGATTACTTTATGGACCGATCTGGAGATCAGACTATGCAGAATTTGATCCCCAACTCCCGGCTGCTCATATACACTATTGACCGTGTTATGGGAGGTGTTTTTGATTTCTTTGCATCCACATTAATAAATCTGGTTGTACTTCAACATTACTTGTATGTTACATACGATAAATAAGTCCTTACCTCTTTTTTTCTTAATCTCACACATAAAAACAATGAAATATCAAAGTGTTAATTAGTTCTCAAGGTCCCATATATAATAAAATACTATACTTTTATGTCAACATTTTTCTTTGCTTTTTCTGCAGACCTCAATTTATTTATTTATTTATTTTAAATATGTGGATCAACTACTGTCAGATATCATGTCATACACAGTTTCCAGAGGGAAGTTGCAGTATGAGCCTTGTTTGTACCATACCTTTAAAACAGTCTTGAACTAGGGAATATGTCTTACTGCTTTTTTCTAAGATGAAGAGCAGAATTCTGGGTATAAATAGAACTTTTATTTTCTTTCATTTCTGCCTCCTTAGCAGCTCGTTACCTGGGTTTCAACTTTTCTCTTGTAAAGAGGAAAAAAATTCCTGAAGAGGCACAAAATTTTACCCATAATTTACAAATGTGTACCGTATTTCATCAAAGGCTTATCTGCCTGTTAATTGTCGACTGTTTTGAGTTGATAGTATAAGAACAAAAAGTAAAGTTACCAGTATGTTATGTTGAATTGTGTAAGTCTGCTGGCAACCCAGCGTCTGGAAACTAATCCTGATTGCAGTCTTTGGGAGTTGTTGCCATATGGATTTATTTTCAAAATCAAAATTGATTATTTTGCAAAAAGCATTCATTGGGCAGTCTTTTGAAGTTTTGATTCAGAGCACATTATTTTTTTTTAAGTTTATTTTGCATAATACATGCATTCATTCAAAGTAATTTACATACTGCATTTTGAATGTTAAAATAATTATTCTGACATAACTTTCAAAGACTGTGTTCAGAGATGAAAGTGAATGAATGCTTTTTGAAACAGAATTATTAGGATTCAGAGATTATGTACCATTCACCCTGCCACCCAACTTCCAGTGTAGCTAACTTAGTATGTTCTGTTCTGAGAGTGTAGTTCATAGCTAGCTTTTTAATTATTTGCATTTTAGTCATTACTACAGTTGTATTTATTATCAAAGATAATTATGGAATAGTTTAACTGGGCCGCAAGTCATTTCTCTGGACACAGCTGATTAACTGTCTATATACTTGATGGGTTTATTTGTCAGTACCAACAACAAAGTATATATACTGTTATAGATTTTATAATGCAGTATTCTGTAGTACTAAGAGCATAGCCTTTACAGCATACTACAAATGGTTTTGTATCCCTTCCTGTTTTATGTCAACCTTTCCTAATCAATCTCTAATATTGATAATGAATGACGTTCCTGTATACATTAACTTCCTTGGGCTGTATCCCGATATTGCAGCAATATGTTTGTTTTTTTTTTTGTTTTTTTTTTTAACGTAATCCTGGGTGTTGGTCCTCATGTGTCAAATTCTCTTTCTCTTCTTTCACCCATAATGTGTGATTACAAATATAAAAACAGTTAGACATAACCTACAGACCTAGTTGTGATAGAAACAAAAGCTATTCCAGCGAAGGTGGATGAATCAGTTTCTTGTAGTTAACTATAACACATGAATTGTGCATCAATGTTAACATAAGTTTGATTTGAGCCTGATGGGATCAGATTGCTTTTCATCGTGCAGTGTTAAAGCAGTGTTTATAGATATACAGTACAATCACTGGGGCTTTTACTGTTGAGCCAAATGCTGATTGGTTGTTGTAACTAATACTTTTAATTGCTAGATTGTTAGGTGGAATTAAAATCACAACTCGTGTAGGAGAGCAGACATTCCAAGCATATATGAGCTTTTAAGTTTTCACATACCACAGGTGACTTTCATTTACAATCAATCATATATTTTTTATTGAACTGAAAAATATGCTGCCTAAAGCAGAAAGCATATTATAAGATAATTAACATGCAACTTTATAAAGAAGCACAATCCACCAAGGATAAATAAACCTTTGTGTATTATTATTTTAAGCACAGCCAAGCTTGGATTGCAACCTTATTAGTATTTATTTAAAAAAAAAAAGTTTATTTTCAAATTGGACAACTATATATATAAAAAAGGATTTGCAAAGATATTTTTGACTGATACAGAGCCAGCAGTAAACCAAAAATATTTCCAACTCCTCCCTGTCTGAAGCCTATACTTCATTAGGCAAGGTCTCTTGTCCTTTTCTCTGTGGTCATTCTCTTGATAATAATCTTTGACAACCCCAGTTTGTGTACTTGTTCCATTTCTGTCTCAAAGTCTTCTCAGTTACACTGTCTCTGTCTGGTTTACCATTTGGTGTTTCACTTAATTATTACGACTTTTGATCTAGTAGACTTTTATATTTTTGATTGACTCAGCCATGTAATATTTTCTGTGATCTGTGCTGTACGGATATTGTGTCTCAGCTCAAGTCTCCTTCCCATTAAGCCTTCTTTTATGCTTGCTTAGGCACTTCCTGCTTTTTCAAATGTATAATACAAGTACTTCACAGTCAAACAAACATTAGCTGAAACATTTGTCTCCTCGTAGTTCTAGCTCAGAATGTACAAATCAGGGACAGATCTAATGTTATTTCCCTGTTTTATTAAGCGATTCACAAAGGGAGCATTGCATTGGTCCTGATACTCCCACTGGTTGGGAATGTAAAATCTGTATTGACTGCATCACTTGCAGGACTGACCATTGTCCACCAGGGGCTGGTAGCTCACCAACATCCACTGTCAAACTCCTGGGGGTAAAGAGATTATTGGGATGGTGCTTGGATGAGAGGACACACCCTGACCTTAAATTCTTCTGAGCCGTTATGGGCAGTTGCTAGGGACCGTGCTGTATTTGTACATTTTAAATAGGGGGAGTAAAACATGGGTAAGTTATTGAATGCTCAATTAAAAAAACAAAACGTGAATTAAAATTTTATAATCCCTTAATTTATACACGTTTATACCATGCCTTAGAACAGCAAACAGGGAAATAAAATCCTGTGTGTTTGTTGGATGCTATTTATACAATTATTATTATTATTATTATTATTTATTTATTTATTTATTTATTTATTTTTTAAATAGCTGCGTGGTAGACTTTATCATCTACCTTTTTGTAACTGTGCTTTAACATTCACCAGATCAGATGAAGCAAAAAACAAAAGCTAACATTTCTGTTAACCCTAAATCTAAAGCAACATACTGTTTACTGTAGATCTGCTGTAGTGTATACCGGTAAAACAAGAGATAAGGAGCCCATGCAGAAGAAGCTTGGCAGGCTGAACAAACAAGGAATCCCTGATGACTTGTTGTCTTCGTACATTGTTCATCCACTGTTCAATACCGGGAACATTATTGTTTGTAGTTCGGGTTATATTTGTGTCCGTGACTGGGGCTGAGCTGTTGTAGCTCAAATGACATTTTTAAAGCTGTGATATACAAACAAGTGCCAATTTTGCATTCAGATATTATTCTGTGCTGCCTGTACAGTCCTTTTTTCCCCCTCAGTTTTGTATTCTGTCCATTATCCTTTCAACAAAAGCAAAGCTGGTTGACAGTCCACTTTGTCTACATTCCCCACATTAGTTTCAGCAGTGTCACAGGCTTCCTCCTTGAATCTCATTTGCCACTAGGTCTCTCTGTGAGCCAAATAGGGATGATCCTGCTTCCACTGCAGCTGAGGGAGACAATAAATAACAGAAGCAAAACAGAAAGGAATTTTGTACATTGGGCTTTTTTTTTTTTTTTTAACTGTAAAGCAGTATTAAAATGGTTTAGAGGTTTTGTTTGTTTCATGCAAGGGAGTCATTTAATTTACTGTAGCACTTTCATTCTTTGCTTGCTTTCCATTAAAAAATAGTGTCAAAATTAAAGCCCAATTGAACAGCCAAGATAGATAGGTAGGTAAGATGGCAAGGTGTGCATCTGTTTGCCTTGAATGGAACTTGGACAATTAGCTCCATCTGCAGATATTTTGGAGCTGTTTCCACATCAACAGAAAATAGGTCAGCACACATTAAGAAGGTGTTTCTGTGCCTCCTGAAGACTGCAAACTGCTGATCAAATTCCTCCAGGAGCAGATCAAGGATAGCCACATATTCAGGACCACTGAATCGTATATCAGTGCTCTGCTCCTCCAAAAGAGACTTGCATGCTGGGAAATGAGTGAGGTTGTTTTGTGACATTTGACTTTTCCAGTCTCAGCTTTGTTGTGAATGCCCTCACACTGTCAAACATTGCTGTTACAAGCTGGCCCGGACCTTGCAGCTTCAGATTTAGGATATTCAACTCCTGTGTAATGTCAACAAGGAAAGCAAGATCCATCACCCATTTTGTGTCATCAAATTCTGGCACTGGCATGTTAATTTCCTCCATGAATCTTTTCACCTGTTTTTAACTCAAAAAACCTCTTTAAAACGTTCTCTCTACTAAGCCAACGCATGTTAAGTACAGCAGATCGTCGTATTTTGACTCAACTTCGTCCAAAAATGGACAAAACTGCCGATGCTGCAAACCCCTGGAGCGAATGTAGCTGACACATTTCACAGCAACGGGCATCACGTTTTCGAAATTCAAGCATTTGCTGCACAGTGCTTGCTGTTGAATAATGCAGTGCAATGCAACGGGTTGCTCTGTATTTTGCTCTTCCATCTTTCGTTGTACCAGCGCCAACAACCCATTCTTTTTCACAATCATTGATGGGGCATGATCTGTGGAAATGCCTGCTAATGCATGCCACAGCAGCCCAGCACGATCAATTGCATCCAACAGCTGGCAAAAGATTTCATTTGCTGTTGTCCGACCACGCATTGTGTTCAAACTGAACGGCTCCTCTGTGACATCAAAAGCATCGTTGACACCTCTGACAAATATCGCTGGTTGTGCACTGTCAACCAAATCGGTACTCTATCGAGTGCTACAGAGTACGCACGGAATGCCTTGCCTTTCTCACAGAGTTGTTCGTCAAGCTCAGTGATGCGTTCTACTACTGTGTTTGCGGAGAGGCTGATGTTACTGAATAAGACTTCTCTTTTCTGGGCACATAATCTTAGAAACCTTCAGGATGCAATCTTTAAGAAATTCACCATCAGTGAACGATTCTTTTTTCCCCTTCTGAAAAAGATTTTGCTGTAATGTTAGCCCATTTCTGAGCTGCAAAGCAGTCTTCTCTCGTTCATTTCCCCGATATTTGTCGTAATGATCGTCACGTTTTGTTGGATAATGGCGCTTGAGATTATATACTTTTAAAACAGCAACTTTCCCCTTGCAAATCAACGAAAAAATAATCAATGGTCCACTTCTCTTGAAATTGTCTATGTTCTTGATTGACTTTTGTCTTTGGCAGAGCCATTGTGCAGCCTTTCTGAATATAAGAGATTGGATTGTTTTTTTTTGGTTTACGTTAATTCCTCGAAACGTTCGCCTTCCGTTGTTGTTTCCATGGTAATATTTCTATGAGGAGGCAGTCAGATGCTGAGTGGTTCTGAATAACTTCGACGTTGACTCGATTTGCATACACAATAGTAATGTAAAATCGAGGGCAATGTAGATAAGTCTATCATTTGTTAATCGCTATATTCAATTCAGAGCTGTATTAGGTGATGCACAGATGTTTTGATAGTTGATCCTTTACTTTGTATTTTGAAACTGACAGAAAATGTAGGATCGAACAGTGCGGGATGTGGCGGGCTGATGTAATGATATCAAGGACGCTGCTTGGAGGGCCGGTAGGTGGCGCTACTTGAGTTTGAGACCCCGGTCATAGAGAGAGGCTATAATCATAACGCCATCTTGTGTGTTATTAAATAAAACTTCATCCTTATTTGTTGTGTGTACATTCATTTATATAGCGTAAAATTTTACTTAAATGCCTCAGGCGTTTAATTTACAATATTTGCCAGCAGACCCGGTGATTATTTGAGACCGCCATTTACATTAGATCACTAGCTTCACATGCTTCGTGCGATCGTTGAGAAGCCGCCAACACACAACGTTGTACCAACATCGTAATTTAAACATGCCAGCAACTTTGTTAAAAGGTTGTGTGTCAGTGGGAACTAAGTAACAGTTTTGTTTTATAACAAAAATACATTGTATTGTACACTCTCTGTAGCAATAGAGGAGGAACCTATTGTTTTGGATAGTGTTTCCTGTTTAAAGGTTCCTACTTCCTAGCCTTTGAGAGCAGTATAGTATGACACACATACGAACGCAGAGAAAGCGGGTGTTGTAAGAACTGGCTATAGAAAATAAAGTATTATTTGTTGTTGTTCGCAGTCAGGAGCTTGTCAAACTACTACCTACGTTATCACTATAAGCTTGAAACACCCTCATGTATAAAGCGAAAGCATTATTACGGTATTTTTGTATGCACTGGTTAACAAGGATACGATATGCAAAACGTTGGAAAATGAATAAGCAGAAGTATGAATTTGTATTTAAAAATGGAATTAGATCTAACATTGTTAATACTACGACTACTACTACTACTACTACTACTACTATAATAATAATAATAATAATAATAATAATAATAACAACAGTCAATTCCACGAAAGGACAGCTCTGTAGATATCAGAACACATGCTGGTAGGCTACAGTTACAGCACAATAATAATAGTAATAATAGTAAAAATTATTTAAATGTAATTTGTATGCAGTGGTATCTAGGCTAAAGGTGAGCTAGTCATAATCTTTTAATTTAGTCTAGCTACATCAAAACCAGGAATGGGGAAAATTCAAAACATAAAAAATAAATAAATAAATAAAGTGTTAAGGGAAAATATGTAAGGGTCGATTGCAGAGTACCAGTAAAGCCCTGTTCACACTTGTATCGGTAAGATGCTAGTAGAGTTTCGGTATAGTAGAATATACCGGTACGAAACCACTTTCTGTTCTAACTCACTTTTCAATACCGGTACATAAAGTTGCGATATACATGTCCACATTCATGTATGTTTAAATCGACAGTGTTCGGCTTCTGAATTCGTTCCCATGACGACCGCTGAAACATCTGTTAAAAGTAGATCTGCTGGTATGTAATACAGCATGTTTTGCCGTCCTGTCCATGTACAGTATTTTGTTCAGTCATTATTGCGACGAGCAGAACGTGAAAGGATGAGACGAACAAAAAGGCGAAAACAATTGGCCGTCTTTATATATTTATTTTTGAGCGGCACCGCTCTGCTGTACGCTTTACCTCATAGTCATCATCACTAATTTTGTGGGGATTTTGTCACTTAATTTGATATTTTTTGGTGTAGCCATGATAAAGATACTGCTCGCTGTAGAATGTAAAGCTGTATAAAGTATTTAAACTGTAAAGGAGGACGTGCGCGTGCTTCAGAATATATCGATACCGTGTCGGTTTACCTGTCCACACTTAAGCTGTTCCGAGTCGTACCGAAACAGTACCAGTACGAAACCTGCTCTTTTAAGTTTCGGACACAGTTGTATCGGAAGACACCGATAAGAACTCCAGTGTGGACAGATGTTTCGGTACGGTTCCGCAACGATACCGGTATAAAAATGCTAGTGTGAACAGGGCAATAGTGTATCAACAGTATATTAAGGTACATTATATAATTACATAGTGCAATTGTCAATTTTATTAAGGATATTTCTGTGACTCGGCGAGCGAACCTTACTGAACCAAATGCATCTAAGGGTTCAGACTGAGGTTTAAAAGGCTCCACTTTTCACTAAACTAGTTTTTAGACGTCATTTCAGAGAATAATGGCGCAGTCTTCATGTTAGAATGTGCTGTACAAAGGTAGGACGAGCAAGCGTACTAAATTATTCTTACACTTCATAGTACTACCTTGGTCCACTCGAACAGACTCACCTCACGTACGATTTGGTACTCTGCAATCAGTATCTTGTTTAGCTGCAACCAGGATTAACAAGTGTACTAACTTTAGTCTAATTAAGTGGATTAAACCTGCTGGATTAATTAAATTGACTAATTTTGGTACAGCTGCAATCGACCCTAAATATTCAATATACACTTTGAATTTCAATTTCATCCAGAAGTGAGCTGCTCTTATTAAGACAAATATGCATTTTATTATTCCTCATACATTCTTGATTTGATGTGCTACATATGTACCTAGCGGGCCCCAAACCTCCTGATATATGTTTAATCGCATATTTAAGGTGTATTTTATTTATAAAGACTGTGTTTCCCTGCTGTTTTGAGTGTCTTCCAAAAAATCTGGCAGACCACTTGTAAAGCAAGAACCACAGCAATGTCAACCTTATGTTTTAACATTTTATACCGGTGGAAGTTTAAAAACGTGCTTATTTTGAAAAAATAGAATATCCTATGTAATTTTTTTTAATGAAATACTAATCAAGGACATTGCCACAGACCAGCACCAGTCTACAGACTGGTCATTGAGAAATACTACACAGTTTTTTTTTTAAACTTTTTTTTTTTTTAAGGCAAATGAAAAATAAGGAGGTTGTTATGACTGACTGGTATTTGGCTGTTGTTATTATTATTATTATAAACGGTACAGTAGGTTTATAGTTTTCTGGTTTGGGATTTGGTGTATGACATCTACAGCACTTTGAGCTGTGATCAATGCTGCATAATAACAATAACAGTAATAATGTGTTTTAATTATTAATTCTTAACTGATAATGCAAAACTACAAAAGTTTTCATGAATATAATTCTCTTAATTAAAACTTGACTAAAAAAACATTCTTTAAATAACTCATGTTGAAATTCTTCACTGTAACAAACTGACTTGAACTCCTGTCATCTAAATACAGAATAATAATGTGTTGACTTTGTTATATCATAGATTATTTGGAAAATATTTTTATTTAAAGACATCAGTGCTAAACATTTTTTAAATGTTGTGTCACCATAGTTGTAATGCCAGTGGTACAACATTTGCACATGGGCAGTCATACAGTATGAGCAATTGATAGAATTGTACAACAACATTTTTTTGGGTACAATTTGCATCCATTACAGTCTTGTGGTACCAGTGTCCTGTCTTATCAGGATCACTGTACATTTAAGAAGTACATTCAAGGGGCTCCTGAGTGGCACGTGCGGTAAAGCCTTTCCATGTGAAGTGCAGGATATATATATCCTGCACTTCACATGGCTATCACTTCACTATAGCCTGGACATCTCTAGTTCAAGCCCAGGTTATTCCACTGCCGACTGTGGACGGGAGCTCCCAGGGGGCGGTTCTCAATTGGCTGAGCGTCGCCGCAACCCCTGTAGTCTGGCCAGGCATCTGCGGGCTTGCCTGTAAGCTGCCCAGAGCTGCATTGTCCTCTGACACTGTAGCTCTGAGGTGGCTGCACGGTGAGTCTGCAGTGTGAAAAGAAGCGGTCGACTGACGACACAAACTTTGGAGGACAGCTTGTGTTTGTCTTCGCCGCTCCCGAGTCAGTGCGGGGGTGGTAGCTGTGAGCTGAGCCTAAAAATTATTGGATATTCTAAATTGGTAGAAAAAAAAAAATTGGCAACTACTAAAAAAAAAAGTTAAAAAAAAGAAGTACATTCAAATCTTCATGGAAGGGTAGCTTGATATTTGGGGGTTGGAGACTCAGAGTACAGGTTGCGTGAGGACGAGTGCCAATGATAATTCCAAGTATTGACGTCAGAGTGGTTGGTTTAAAGATAAACAGTGCAGACTAATTGGGATATGTCTGAACTGGCAAAAAAAAAAAAAAAAAAACCTTCATGTGTAATTCTAAATGGAGTGCTACTTCGATAGGGCATCACACCAGAAAACAGGAGACTGTGTCTGCATGAAAAAAAATGATAAAGAATACTTTAGACAACAGGAGAGAGAGTAGAAAGTTTTTCCTTATTTAATAGGAGTTTTGAGTCATTTTGGCCTTTTAAGACACTCAAAATAAACAAAAACATAACAGTACCAAATATAGGCCTAAGTGGTTGCATCTAACAAAACTACTCCAGAAAACCTACTTATCATGCAGTTCCAGCCAATATAGAAGTCTCATATGTGCTGTTTTGAAAATAGCATATTATAGCAAAAAATGTGTTTAATGTTATTACTACACTAGGTTAAAGAAAGTACTAATTTTATCTGTTACTGTTTCACCTCAGAAGCGTGGGTCAAAGCATGCCACTGGCTCCAAAGCAGTCAACAGGGGAGGCTGCTGGTTGGTTAATGACTTGGTGAAATGGTGATCATCTCCAGGTGAGGTGACCAAGGGAGTGCAAGTCTGTTTAAAAGCAATCCTTGCAAATAGAGATTTATTTAACCTAGTGTTGTTCTAGACTTCATGTTTTAAAATATAAATACATTTGAAATGTACATAGTGAAGTGTGGGATGTGCGGGACTGGTAAGATTCATGGCATTACTGTTAGAGTCAGTACAACCTCTTTAACAAAAAGTTGTATGTATGTGTACAGGTGTTTTTTTTTTGTTATACATATCTCAATGCATATTTTAACAACACACAAGTTAAGTGCAAATGAGCTATGTAGTAGAATATATAGGGTTCATTTGCATGCCTCTGTGTAGGACAGTGTACTAGGTAATGGTGTAATGGTTACCTGTTATGGCAGTGCATATACATTCATTGTTTCAGTACATTGCAAACTAAGAAATCATTGTGCCGTATGCTTGTTTTTAATGTTTCTGCAGCTTTGTCTTAGGAAGCTGTGTTAATAAGGTTTTATTCAAGAAACAGATGGACAGGAAGGGATAGTGCTTGAAAAAAAAGAAAACAAAATAGAAACTGGCCTCCCAAAGGTTGAGCCATAAGCTTGACGGGGAGGTTTTTTTTATCAGTGTTGCCACTTGTGCAAGCTGATAATTCCATGTTGTTGTTAGTGTCACTTAAGGACACGTTTGTCACATGCTCTTACAGCATTAGTAAGTGGATCAATTCTCAGAAAATGATTTTCTACCCCAGCACAAGGGAGGGAGAAGGGGGATTTATCTTTTTCCCTCTCCCCATGGAGAGAAGCAGACCTCAGTATTATAAAGCCTCATCTGACTGGCTCCCAAGAGGATCTCCCCCCCCCCCCCCCCCCCCCCCCCCTCTCTCTCTCTTTCTCTCTCTCTCTGCATGAGTGTGTGTCTCTCTTGCTCTCTCTCACTGGCTTTTTCTCCCTCCCTCCTCATGAGCACAGCTTGGGCTTGCTGCCAGCTGGAGTGTGTGTTTTTTGAATGAATACCTGATGAAGTTAATGAAGCGAACGGTGGGAGGAGCAGAGACACTGGAATACTGTAGGGGAGTGCTGGCAGGCAGCGTAGTGCCCTTGCATAACACACGCTGGAGCTGCTTTTGACGCAGGGCTTCATGTGAGCCCTGGCAAAAAGGGGGACTTCCTTTTGCACTGGCCCTTGCACTGGCTTGGGGGAGGGAAAGTGGGGGGGGGGGGGGGAATTGGGCCTCAAAAATCCTCTCTGGACTTGGGGTAATTAAACAAGGAACAGGGGGATACCTGCCAACCTTCCAGCCCTTTCGTAGAGAAACAGAGAGCGGAGAGACAGAGGCAGGAACTAATGTGATACGGGTAAGCTAACAGGAGCGTCTGTTTCTGTGTTTTGTTTTTTAAGGTATCTTTCAGAAATAAGAGGAGGTCCTGGCTTTTTTAAAATGTATTGTTTTTTAGTGATAAAAAAACAAATGCAAGTCACTTAGGCATAGAGGGGTGCCAACCCCAAGAGTATTCTGTCTGTGTGCCACCTCCGTTTAAAACAGGGGTCTAACCTGAAGTCTTTCTGCCAGCCGTCTGAATAAAACTGAGGATCAGCCTCTTAAAGGAAAACACTCACGCAGGGTAACCACTGCCTGGTTTGTAGTGGAGGAATCGACCTCCACCACAGCGGTTCTTTTTCTAAAATAAGAAATGCAGTTTCAACTTTTCAACAGAAGTGTTTGCAGGTATAATAGGCAGCGGTGACTTAAATATTTCAAAAATAATTTATTTCAGGACAAAAACCCTTCTTCAGCTGAGTAATAAATAATGTAATACATGTAAAACCCTTCTGCTGCTTCAGATTTGAAAGGAACATAAAACATGTCACCCTCGCTCCAAGCTTTCATCAGCACAAGCCAAAGGATAATGTGTTTTATTTATTTATTTATTTATTTATTTTTACAACACAAGCCCTACAGTTGTAGTTCCCTGGGATGAGTGCCATGGATTGTATGCTGCTTATTATTGTTGTTGTTGTTAATTATATCCCCAGAAACATTTTTGCTCCCCCACTTTTAGGTCACCTTTTTTACAGCATTGATGGAAACAAAACAACGTTTATCCATTTATCCACCTCTCATTAATCAGCCAAGCAGCACAGTAACAGATTGACTCTGTTATAGAATGCTACCTGTAACCGTCGTGCACGTTTTCCAACTCTGTCTGTATTTTTCTGTGGTACACTAGTACTATACTGCTTGTTATCAACTGTCATTTACCCAAGACAATCGTCTGGGTTAAAAACAGACCAGAAGCAGCACGTCAGTAACTGCTTGAATTGTGTAAGCAGTCTATTGATATTTTTGCTTGTTGCTTTATTATGTAGGTTTTACCAGTTGAAAAGCCTTTCAAAATATATTTTTTGTAATTGCTAACTAACTGAACAAAGTACTGTATTGTTGCCGATACTACATTTGCTAAAGTAAAAGCAAGTGCAAGCTGACAGTACTGCTTGTTTCATAAGTACACTTGTTCTTTATATTATAAGCATGATGCAGTCTTTTATTATGTTTTTATTTCTGTTTTTGTTTTAATGCATTTTTCAGTGCTTGAAATACCATTTAAATACAGTACAGAACTGTACTGTGACACTTGTTAGTTTTCACAGTCTGCCAGAATAGATTAGGTCATACTTCATTACCAATAATGTGTTATCTGAATTGTGTATATGTGTGTGTGTGTGTGTGTGTGTGTGGGTGTGTGTGTGTGTGTGGGTGTGTGTTTGTGTGTGTGTGTGTGTGTGTGTGTGTGTGTGTGTGTGTATATATATACTGATGCACAAACACTCAGGTCAATATTTTAAACATAGATATCATGCAAAATTACAGCAAATGTGAACAAAAATACACATCAAAGAATCAGGATAAGTTTTCAGTATGAAACATTACATGGTTAGTGTCGGGTATGACCTCCCTGTGCATTAACACAATCCTGGCAGCGTTGACACATAGACCTGATCACCCTCTGGATAGACTGCTGTGGGATGTTCTGCCACTCTTCCTGTGCAGCTGCAGCCAGCTGGCGAAGGTTGGCTGGTCGCCGTTGTCTCCTTTGGATGGCACTGGCGATTTGGTCCCACAGATGTTCTGTTGGACTCATGCCAGGAGAAAAAGCTAGCTACGGAAATACCTAGACATTGTTTTCTTGAAGTTCTGCAATTGTAATTCCAGCACTGTGTGGTCATGCATTGTCCTGCTGGGAAATTGGCACTTCCAGATTGGCTTGCAGGAACGGAAAAACTGTTGCCTCACGGACTTCATCAATCTGAGCAGTAAGGTTGTCTTCAGTCTGCACCAACGGCATTCTTGTGTTAAAGGAGATTCCTCCCCACATCATCCCACTTTACACCACCCCACCAGTTTCCTCGTTTCTCAGGACTAGTCTGCTGATTGTTGAAGCAGAACATCTCATTCGGCGGGCAACTTCTCTCACAGACAGGCTGTCTTCAGTCATGCCGATAGCAACCAGGTGATCTTCATTACTCAGGCGGGGCATGGTTATATCTTTCGCTGTTCTTGATTTAATTAAAATCGTGTTTTATCAAATGGTTGTTTATACAGATTCTTAATCAATTCATTTAGCCAATTTTAACTCAACTCAAATACCAAACACTGAGCACTTGGTGTTTTTTTATGAAATCACTTGACTTGAGCTCAGTATTTTGTTACCCCAAGGAACTAAACTACTCAAACAATCAACAAACCTATATGCTCACTTTTTAAAATGTAAGTGACATTATGGATGTGTCCAATGAGCTATTTATATAAAACTTAGAGTGTTGCGTTTTCATTGTGCATCAGTATATATATATATATATATATATATATATATATATATATATATATATATATATATATATATATATATATGGCACTGTTTTTTTTCTGTTATATAAAAACAGAGCAAATGCAGAGGAGGGGGCTCAACCAATAAAGCCCAGTTTGCTACATATGGGCAACCATACTTCAGGGCTGTACAGATCCATCAATCAACCAATCCCTCTCACTGCCGCTTAATGTGGGTCTGCGGTGTCTGTTTCTGCACATCAGTCTGGATAAATCAGCCTGTAACTGTTTTGATTTTATTTTCTCAGCTTAATCCAGACTTTGTCAGATTACACTGTAGCCTTCACTTTGCGTAACACTGGTATCTGACTTGAAATTCCTGGTCTAGATTTCCGGGGAAGGTGAGGAGACTGTGTGTCTCTTGTGAAAACCGAGATGCTGAAAAGGATGCGTGCTGTAAAAGACTAGTTAATAACTAGCAGACACTGTACAATTGCAGAGTCATAGTTATAGGACTTTCAGATTCAGACACTGAATCTTTTTGTGTTTGGTGTACTTATTGTGCTGGTACACAGCAAATTGGACAGTGTTAAATCAACTCTGTAGAAGTCCAATCTAACACTGATCCAGTGTGCATATGGCTCCACACTCCAGGGTAAAAGATACACTTTTGAAAAAGTAAAAGAAATATTATTTTAACAGCATACAATAAGTTCCACCAAAAAAAAAAAAAAAAAAGGTTATAATTTTAGAGACCCCCCCCCCCCCCCCCCCCCCCCAATCATCAGCCACTGTTTAGATAATTAAAATAGACCATTATATGTTTCAAATGAAAATAAAAATTGCTGACTTTATATTCTGTCTGCTTGGAATGTCACGTGTATGATGTATACATCAAATATAAACTTTACAAAGGAATCATCCATGTCAAATTTGACAGTTCCTTCTACAGTATTAAGACAAATGGCCAAACCACTTTGCAAAAACCTTAAAGTCCAGTCCCTTTGGCAGTACCCCCAGTTTTGGTTCTGTTCTGTCTGTTTAAATTGTTGGATTTCTAAATTAAAAAAAAAAAAAAACCTACTTCTATTTAAAATATAACAGGGATTGAAGATTGATGTATGTACTCAGATCTACCCAGATCCTTATGAGTGACTTTTTTTGTAAAAATATTTATTTTTAAAGCTAACTAAACTATTTCACAAAAATAATACCCAAAACTTTGCCTTAAGTGATAAGTGAAATATTAAAAAATAAATAAAAGGATACATTTCAGAAAACCAGCAAACAGGGCATTGAAAGTACTACTTAGGGTTCATCTTTACTTTATATTTTCATTCGAAATGACTCTGTCACAAGATCCAAAGCAATATACGGGTTGATGGCTAAGAGCAAATGCAGTGATATACTTAGGGCCTAAACTACTGTGTCTATTTTTGATAAGACCCTAAAATAACGTAAACCATAAACTTGAAAACTCACAAACACTGAGCTGAAGCAGTTCTGCATGAAGGAGTGGGCCAAAATTCCTCCACGGCGCTGTGAGAGACTGATCAATAACTACAGGAAGCGTATGTTGCAGTTATTGCTGCTAAAGGTGGTGTAACCAGTTATTGAGTCTAAGGGGGTGATTACTTTTTCTCATGGGGGCATTGGGTGTTGCATAACTTTTTTAAATAAATAAATGAAAGAAGTATCAAAATTTTGTTTTATGTGTTCACTCAGAGTCCATTTTATCTAATATTAGATTTTAGTTGAAGATCTGATAACATTTAGTGTCAAAATTATGCATAAATGCAGAAAATCAGACAAGGCAAGTACTTTTTCATGGTACTGTAGTTAAGTCAAAAGTTAAGTGTCAAAACCTCTGAAACGTTGCACAATTAACAGGTTTCATGATTTTTCAATTAATAAGTGAGGGATTTACACTGTACAAATGAATGAAATGGAATGAATGCAATCCACCCTCTTACATCATGCCCTTAACCACAGGATAAGAATGACAATATAAAACCTAAAACAAAACAATACTTTTAAAAGTTAAATTGTCTGCAGAAAATGTTATTTAAAAAATTCATGCAGAGTTTTCAGAATGTTTTAATTGTTAGTAGTAATAATTAATAAAAATAACCAAGAACAGAGCTCCATTATAGATTTGCATACTATATGAATGAAAAAGTAGAATACAGTACAATTATATGAAAATGGGCAGTGAAGTATGACTCAATAAAATTTCTCCAGTCTGATCTTTCTTTTGTTTCCTTTGCTTACAGATTGCCAGATCAGTTGAGGAGGCTTAGCTCAGTGGGAAATGATTCCTCATGAAGTCCCTGGATCACTTTCTGACAGCAGGTGTGACTTCCCATGCGTTAGACTAAGATCTGTGACGTCAGACACTAAAACCATCCAGTGAGTGGGTGGGAGTAACAGATCACGGAGCGAGCAAACGACGAACCATGAAATCTAACCAGGAACGGAGCAATGAATGCCTGCCCCCGAAAAAGCGTGATTTCCCTGCCAGCAACCTGCCATCTGATGAGAAGCCGTTGGTGGCCCCAGCCAGCGAGAGCCAGCGTGGGGAGAACCTGGCCTGGCTTGCCAACGTGGCTAGCAGGCAGAACAACATGGGTAGTGGCCGGCACAGCAACACAGGGATCCCAGCCGAGGCACCAGACGTAGCCCTGTACAAACCGCTCCCTAACACGGTGGACTATTCCTCTTCAGCCAGAGTTCCTAGGACAGAGACTACCATGGCAACGCTTCCTGCTGTGTATTCTTCGACTATCTCCCAGCCGGGGATGCCAGTCTCTTCATTGCAGAATTCCCAGCTCCCACACGCTTTCCAATTCATTAGCTCGCCCTACCCAGGGCCTTACACCAGCTACATCCCCTCACAGCTGATCTCTCCGACCGCAACTTCAGCCGCTGCACCCTGTTCTCAACGCTCCCAACTTGAGGCCTATACCACTGCTGTTATGTCACAAGCACAGGCCTCCAAAGCCGAGCACCACCAACACCAACAGCACCACATGGTCCGGACGCCTGGGCTAATTGCACCAGAGACACCGCCACCTTTTGCACAGCCACCCAACCAGTATGTCCAGATTGCAGGCTCACCTTCGGGCATCGGCAGAGCTGTCTCCTCCCCTCCCTCCCACATCCCGCTTCACCTCCACTCCCACCCAGCTGTCATCCCTCATGCCCTCGCCCTTAGCGGGAATTCACAACTGGTGGTCCATTACACAGATGGAAACCTTTCTGCATGTCCTCCTGCTAAGAAGCTCCAGGAAGACGGGCGGACACGAGAAGTTCTAAACGGCGAGTTGGACAAGGGCAGACGCTACAGCCTGTCCCACGAGGCCAGCCTGGGCAAGCCTAACAGCGGGGGCAAGGGAAGCCCCCACCATCACCATCACCACCAGCACCAGCAGCATCAGCAACAACAACAACACCACCATTACGAGACCCGTCATGTGGTACTCCCTGGTGAATACAACACACAGGAAACCTCAGGCATACGGACTTCGCTGATGCTGGTGCCAAACAGCCATGCCTCCAGCAGCACAGACTTAGAGGCAATCAGGGAGCAGTCGCCTTCCTCGATCGCCCACATTGAGAAGACTGGGCTCTGTCTGGGGAAGCCCAATTCCAGATCCTCCTCATACACTCTCTCCTCACCTCAGCTTGGCACAGATGGCGTAAAGGCAACAGCTGCCACTCTTTCTCCTCACACCGTTATCCAGACCACCCACAACGCCACAGAGCAGATCTCAATGGGACTATCTGCCGCGTCCTACTATCCCAATGCTGCCCAACAGCCTATCATTGGCTACATTGCCGGCAGTAGCCAGCAACAGCACCAGCAGGCCATCAGTTACCACACCAACCTGCCGCAGCACTTGGTCATCCCAGGTAGCCAGTCTCTACTGATCCCAGTGGGTGGTGGCAGTGGGGATGTCGAAGCCGGGCCAACTATCGTGACCTCATCCCTGCAGTTCGCAGCAGTGCCTCACACCTTTGTCACCACCACAGTCCCATTCGGGGCTGCAGAGACACTAGTCAGCCAGCCCTCAACCACCTACCACGCAGCCATGGTACAGGCACAGATCCACCTGCCCATGGTTCAGCCCATGGCCACTGCCACACCTCCAAGCGTGCTGACACCTCCTGCCACATCCTCCTCTCTGCCCCCTTACTTCATGAAGGGCTCCATCATCCAGCTGGCCAACGGGGAGCTGAAGAAGGTGGAGGACCTTAAAACAGAGGATTTCATCCAGAGTGCTGAGGTCAGCAGCGACCTAAAGATAGACTCCAGTACAGTGGAGCGGATCGAGGGCAGCCAGAACCCCAGCTTTGCCATCATCCAGTTTGCAGTGGGAGAGCACAGAGCTCAGGTAAGACTTACACCAGGGCATACACCAACATAATACAATTCAGGCTTAAACTGGATATGTTGTAAAATGAGCCTAGTAATTCTATTAAAAAATCTCATATCAGAATCTGTCACATAAAAAAATGTCAGATCCACCTTGATTTTCATCTTGGTATTACAAAAATGTATCCTGGCTGTAGCTTCATGCCCTGATTTGGTTTAGTTTATGGAGGTGCAGCTGCCAGAATTCCTTAAACCCATTGAAATGTTACAGATCTTGGCCAGAATTCTTTGCCGGTGTACAAGGAATGCTGTGTTTAAGAGCTACTTACAAGTCTGTTAAAGCCTAAGGTTCCTACAAACAAGTTTGTATCCATTCCATTTTATTTTAATGATTATTGTTAGACTGGAAAGAAACAGTTTGTAGCTCTTTCTTTCAAATCAAGCATTCTTATCATCATTGTGTTTTATACTCAAATATAATGGATGACTGTTCTTCCATACTTTTTATATATATATAAAATATATATATATATATATATATATACTTTATATATATATATATATATATATATATATATATATATATATATATATATATATATATATATATATATATATATATAGCTCTGGAAAAAATTAAGAGACCACTGCAAAATTATCAGTTTCTCTGGTTTTACTATTTATAGGTATGTGTTTGGGTAAAATGAACATTTTTGTTTTATTCTATAAACTACTGACAACATTTCTCCCAAATTCCAAATAAAAATATTGTCATTTAGAGCATTTATTTGCAGAAAATGACAACTGGTCAAAATAACAAAAAAGATGTGTTGTCAGACCTCGAATAATGCAAAGAAAATAAGTTCATATTCATTTTTAAACAACACAATACTAATGTTTTAACTTAGGAAGAGTTCAGAAATCAATATTTGGTGAAATAAACCTGATTTTCAATCACAGCTTTCATGCGTCTTGGCATGCTCTCCACCAGTCTTTCACATTGATTTTGGGTGACTTTATGCCACTCCTGGCGCAAAAATTCAAGTAGCTCGGCTTTGTTTGATGGCTTGTGACCATCCATCTTCCTCTTGATCACATTCCAGAGGTTTTCAATGGGGTTCAGGTCTGGAGATTGGACTGGCCATGACAGGGTCTTCATCTGGTGGTCCTCCATCCACACCTTGATTGACCTGGCTGTGTGGCATAGAGCATTGTCCTGCTGGAAAAAACAATCCTCAGAGTTAGGGAACATTGTCAGAGCAGAAGGAAGCAAGTTTTCTTCCAGGACAACCTTGTACTTGGCTTGATTCATGCGTCCTTCACAAAGACAAATCTGCCCGATTCCAGCCTTGCTGGAGCACCCCCAGATCATCACCGATCCTCCACCACATGGGTTCACAGTGGGTGCGAGACACTGTGGCTTGTAGGCCTCTCCAGGTCTCCCGTCTAACCATTAGACGACCAGGTGTTGGGCAAAGCTGAAAATTGGACTCATCAGAGAAGATGACCTTACTCCAGTCCTCTATAGTCCAATCCTTGTGGTCTTTTGCAAACCTCAGCCTGGCTCTTCTTTGCTTCTCATTGATGAAGGGCTTTTTTCTAGCTTTGCACGACTTCAGCCCTGCCCCTAAGAGCCTGTTTCGAACCGTCCTCGCCGTGCACTTCACCCCAGCTGCCGTTTGCCATTCTTTTTGTAGGTCACTTGATGTCATCCTACGGTTGCTGAGTGACATTCAAATGAGTTGGCGGTCATCCCGGTCAGTGGAGAGTCGTTTTCGCAACCCGGTGCTCACTGTATCCCTCTGCCAGTAAAGCCAGAACTGAACCCTTCTTTTCCTGACTCACAACTTTCCTTTTCAACTCTTTGGGCATGGTCAATAGTTATTTTTTGATTCCAATTACTTTTGAGGTACTACTAGCACTGTTTTGCCATCCAGCTGGTCCTATTGCAAGAGGATAGTGATGACCACAGGAGTGGTTTTTATACTTTTCCTCATTAAATAAGATTTGGTTCAGGTGATCCCCTAATCAGTACCTCATTCAGTAGAATGTGGTGTGCCTGTGTTGGAATTCAACAGACACTGGAATGGAATGGCTGCCATACATGTAGAGATAGATGCTGATTTAAGAAAAATTTGTAGTGGTCTCTTAATTTTTTCCATAAACACTGCTGTGCAAAAAGTCTTAGACATGTTGCATTTTTCTACTCTGATGCATTATGAGCATCAACAATTTACTCAAAGCCTCCATTAGAGTTTCCTACTGTTATAACAACCTTGACATAAAGAAGGAAAAACATTGCATGAAATAGGTGTGGTATCCGAAGCATAATCAGCAATTACAGAGAAACATCATCTGTAAGTGACAAAGCCAGGACTGGAAGACTCAAACCAGTGACCTTCGTACTGTTGATTTGATGGACAGCGACACCTGTGCCTTCTGCCAGTTCTGCTTTCAATTCAACTTTTGTCTTCTTTCTATTCCTTAATGATATTATCTTCAAGTATTGCTCATCCTTGTTAGACAGCTTTTTTGGGTCTTTCAGTCCTGAGTTTGTCAATTACAGATGATGTTTCCTTGTACTTGTTGATTATGCTTTGGATACCACACCTTGAAAATCAAGTGATGTGAGCTATTTCACTTGATGTGTTTCTTTTTTTATGCAAGTCAAGGTTGTTATAACAGTAGCAAACACTAGTGGAGGCTTTGAGTAAATTATTGATGCTCATAATGCATCAGAGTAGAAAAATGCAACATGTTTAAGACTTTTGCACAGCAGTGTATATATAACTTGACAAGAAAGAAGAAGCATAAGTAAGCCCCTCATGAAAAGGTCAGACAAATAGAATTCAAACAGTATTAGTCCATTTAAATCTCATCATGGCCCATGTTAATGGTTTCCCATACTATTGCATCTGGATTTGACCAAAAGTTAGTTTCCAAAAGCCTTGGGCTCATTTTTAAAGCCTGAAAACTGGGGCCAAAAGGCATACATAGCCTAACAAGACTAACTCATGGTGGGATTTATGTGGTGTTTGAAAATCTTCCTCAGCTTCTTTTTTTTTTTTACTGCTGTGAAATTGCTTCCAGCATTTAGTGTTTTCTGACTGACATTCTCCAATAGCTGTCAGCCTAATCTTCCTGATTCACAAAGCAAACATATTGACCATTGGGAAAAGTTTTTTTGGAAATGTTTATGGAAAAAAGAACACTATCACGATTAAGAACAGTTCAAGACAACTAAGGAGTACAGAATTTCACTTTGTCAGACAACACTAAGGTGAATACGAAGATATGGCAGGTCTGCATTCTGAATACACGAGATTAAGTCAGACATATCTAGCAGTATAAAGAGCAATTGTAATGAGAGAAGTACTTGTGGAACCATTGTGGGACCAGGGGTTGCATCACAGTCAATGAGTAGCAATTTGAACAGATGGTATGTAAGAACATTTTAAAAATAGAAACCAGAGAAAGAACAGCATACTAATGTGACATGAAGGAATGCATGCGATGCTGCAGTGCTGCAGTGTGTTCCAGAAAGATGTAGACCAGACCACTGTAAATACAGACCCATCTAAAATTATTCAGACAGTTATCATAAATCTCCTTTCAGTTACTGTTACAGTAGGTTCAATGGTGTCTGAAAAACAGGAAAGTGCTCCCTTACTTTTTACTATTTGGAGTGCTGTTGCTCCAGTATAGATTTGGGACAGCAAAGCTAAAAGGTGTTTTATTTTTTTTTTAAGGCGGTCACCACTGTAGAAACACTTTTGGTTTGAAGAATAAATAAAAGTAACTTCATGTGTCATTATACTGCAGTCTAAAAAGACATTAAAGCAATCTATTACATTTACTCCTTATGTGTTTTTTTTTCTTTACTCTGTACTGTACATGGAATATCTTCTCCATAGAGTTCCCTTTATAGTCAATTGCTGCGACATGCCATATAGGTTGGAAACACTATCGTTGTGTATTCTTTGGGGGAATGATAGATTATATTCATGATGTTTTTTTACACCGAGGCGTGCCTGTATTTATTTGTTTAACTACTACTGCTCCCTGCTGGCACACTCTGGTGCCTCAACAGTTATTTCCTGACAAAATCTCTTTACCCAGATAAAGGTACATATTGGAAGATACAAATTGAAATTAGATACTGTGTGGAAGAAGGCATTCTGTATCAGTATTGAATTTAAATAGATAGATTGAACGTATAGAACAGCGAGGAAGAAGACAGTCTACACTGATAAAATTCAGAGGGTGTGTTATGTACTAGAACAGAGATTTTCTTTCAACAAGCAGAAAAAAGTTAACATACACGAATACTGTATTTAACTATTTTCCTGTGGATTGATGTGGAACAGTGATTAAACATAGTTTGAACAACAACATTTAAGGTCCTTTACCAGCAATTTAAGGACCTCATCTAAACCAATCAGGTTAAAGGAAGTCTTCCATTTTCTAATTACAGTTTTATACACTTACACAAAGCACTACAATGGGATCTTGTCTAGGTTAAGTAAAAACATTCCTTGAAGCTCACACTCAAGACAAGGTAAAACTATTTTTGACACCTACTTTGCATGTATTAAAACATCACAATTATGAAAAATAATAAAAAACATTTCATGTTTAAGGATGGGAACCTAGGACTACTGTTTTTAATAATAATAACAAAAACACAGTAATAAGAACTGCAACTGTCTGCTCTTGTATCCCTGAGGCAGATTGTTGCAGTTCTTATTTATTGCGGCATAAAACTAACTTTTAGACATTTGTTTATAAGCACGTAACCAGAGCTTAAGTGCTTCACGTCGATGATGAAGCCAGCTTGCACATTACTCCATGTGAGGTTATGGAACTCAAGGTTTTAGGTGACACTGCTTAAATCCACAGTGCTCAATTTGTAACAACTGCACTTATACAGAAAATAAACCATCCACACTATCCTCTCTATATAGAACAGGTGCAAGTTACAGTACATGGCGAAAATGGGCAGGGAAGTGCTGTTCGTCTGAACCACTCAACTCCACTCCCAACACCCATGTGTACACATAGTTTAGTGCAGTGTTAAACATCATTTTTATATGTGATAAATTGGAGGTGACTGCCCGTTCAATACCCATGCAGTACCTATATGTTGACAACGGGTCATCCATTAGCACTGGGCATTCCTTTGAACGCATTCTTGAATGATTGTTACAAGTTATTTCAATCAGGAGAATGTATTGTCAAATGTATTGATATTGATATTTCATGCTGTGTGCTGTTTTTTATATATGTACAGTGCCTATAGAAAGTCTACACCCCCTTGAACTTTTTTCACATTTTGTTGTGTCAATGCCTCAGAGTTTCATGCATTTAAATGATGATTTTTTTTCCACTTATCTACACAAAAAACAGGAAAAACGTTTTTATTGAGAAAACAATGATATATTAAAAATACACAACTGATTACACAACTGATACACAAATTTTCGATTGGATTTAGGTCGGGGCTCTGACTGGGCCACTCATTTACCTTCTTGTTCCTTAGCCACTCCAGTGTGGTTTTGGGGCATTGTCATGCTGAAAGGTGAACTTTCGTCCCAGTTTCAGCTTTCTTGCAGAGGGCAGCAGGTTTTCCTCAAGGACTTCTCTGTACTTTGCTCCATTAATTTTCCCTTCTACCCTGACAAGTGCATCAGTCCCTGCCGATGAGAAACATCCCCATAACATGATGCTGTCACCACCATGCTTCACAGTAGGGATGGTGTTCTTTGGCTGATGCGCTGTGTTGGGTTTGGGCCAAACATAACGATTTGCATTTAGGCCAAAAAGTTCAATTTTAGTTTCATCAGATCACAAAACTTTTTTGCCACATAGCTACAAAAAGTGTTTTTTTGCATACTTTAAAAGGGATTCAAGGTGGGCTTCCTTGAGTAATGGCTTCCTTTTTTCCAACCTACCATACAGGCCAGATTTGTGGAGTGCTTGGGATATTGTTGTCATATGCACACTTTGGCCAGTATCTCTTGCAAAGTTGCCATTGGCCTTTTGATAGCCTCTCTGACCAGTCTCCTTGCTCGGTATTCCAGTTTGGAGTGATGGTCTGATCTAGGCAGGGTCTTGGTGCTGCCATACACCTTCCACTTCTTAATAATCCTATTGACCATGCTCCAAGGGATATTCAGGGCCTTGAAAATTTTTTAAACCCATCCCCTGATCTGTGCCTTTCAACAACTTTGTCCCGGAGTTCTTTTGAAAGCGCCTTGGTGCTCATGCTTGAGTCTTTGCTTTGAAATGTACTAACCAGCAGAGGGAACCTACAGGAACTGCTGAATTTATCCTGAAATCATGTGTGTCACTACAATTTAACACAGGTGGAGGCCACTTAATTTGGTGTGTGATTTTGAAGGCGATTGGTTCCACCTGAGCTAATTTAAGATTGCTATTACAAGAGGGGTGGACACTTAACCAACCAAGCTATTTCAGTTTTTATTTTTAATTAATTTTCTACAAATTTCTAGAATATTTTTGTCCCTTGGAAGTATGTTGTGTAGATAAATGAAAAAAAAAAAAATTTAATGCATTTTATTTCCAGGCTATAAGGCAACAAAAGGTGAACATTTTGAAATGGGGGGTAGACTTTCTGTAGGCACTGTATGTGTGCTGTTTTCTGTATATGTATATTCATGTCCTGTACAGCGCTCTGAAACCACTTGTGGGGTGTTTCGCTGTATAAAAGTATTAAATAAATACACATTTCACACACTAAGAGGGTTATTTCTGAACAGTTGTTAGCGTGCAAACCATTTATTTCTAAACAATCTGATCTGGTAAACCATTCCACCTTCCTTTTCTGGAACGTGTTTCTCTTGTTTGGCCAAACAGCCTGGTCCACTCAATGAGCAGTTCCAAAAATCTGTTCTTCATTGAACAAACAGAACAATTTATTTGAATTAATTAATTATTATTATTTGGTCATTTATTTGAAGCTGTTATTGAAGAAAAATGGTTGAGCGCTCCTTTCAGATACTTCAGTGCTGACTCACTACAGGTAAACTTCAAGACATTGCATGAAGGAACTTTGCACGGGACTAAAAATCACCATATGAACAAAATTTTTACCGACATTTAGTCTTGTGCGAACCGTCCATTTCATTTTATCACAGATCATTTTCTCAGAGTCCCTCTGATTTTTTTTTACAGGACATCGGGACCGTCTGTAAAATTTCAAATGGAAGGGTCCTGTGACTTTTTACTCCTGTGCGAATCTATCATGTCAGTGTAATGTTAGTACTGATACAGCATTTCCGGGGTATTTGCCTCAAAACAATACCAGCTTTCACAGTAAACTGTCCTGAAATTCTCCAGTTAAGTAAAACTACGAGTGTACGTGACCAAGTTGGGGACAGGCGAAAATACAAAACATAAAAAAATGAATGCATTGAATGATGCATTTGAAGGGATGCATGGAAATGCATATCACTCTAGCCTTTGGAAAAGAAGGTACAACAAAATTTGTTCTTTACACCCAGTTCACCCAAAGCACCTTCTCTGGCCACAACATCACGTTTCATTTTTAAATCAGGTGTCCTCGGAGTTGGTTAAAGTAGAGGACGTCTTGGAACCTCCCAGACAAGGATTAGTTTTCGTCAAGGAAAGTCCATAAATTCAAAATGAAATGTGATGGAGTGGCCAGAGAAGGTGCTATTCCAAAGGCTAGTATAACTATTTCGTCCTCTGACTGATATGTATTTCCATACATATCTTCAAATGCACTTTATAAAGGATCCATTTTTTAATAGCCGCCAATTACTTTTTGTATTTCCACCTATCCCTGATTTATTTATGCCCAATTGTTGCTCTTTAGTGAACTGTAGAGTCTCGGGACAGATCATACCAATTGTAATATTATATTAGGGTTTATTGTGAAGGCTGGTATTGCTTTTAGGCGAATATCCCGGAAATGGTGTATCAATTCTAACATAACACCGATATGATGGATTCGCACAGCAGTAAAAAGACACAGGACGCTTGAAATTTTACAGATGGTCCCAATGTCCTGTAAAAAAATCTAAACATCTCCTGAGAAAATTATCTGGTATAAAAAGAAATGGACGATTTGGACAATGTGGGTAACAAATTCCAAAACCACTTGTTTATGTGGTGATTTTTAGTCCCATGCAAATCAGGCTTAAGTCCACATTGAAAACTTGTAGATAATAGGAAAAGCAGTGATTGGTATCAGTCGAGTCAAATCATTTGGCGTCTATGAGTTTTTGTTCTTTTAAAGAAAATACACTGTTTTTTTTTTAATATTTAGTTTTTTTTTAAGGTTTTTGTTTTTGGAGAAATATAAATAGTTAAGAAAAAAATACACTCAGAAACATTGAAAAAAAAAAAGTAGGTTTTTCTTGCAAGGACTAAAACTCCCAGAAGCAATACAAGTGTGTCAGATGCGTTCCATCAACAGGAAGTGCAGCACGGAAAATAGGGCTGTTAGTGTTATTGTTTATAAATGCAGTGAGTAAAAAATCAAATATATGTTCAACATAATGTTTGCCTCCTTCATATACTGTAGGAAACGTGATGCTAAGAAGTGATGGTCATACACATAAGATAAGATTTACCAGAATTATTTTGTTATCTCTCTGTGTACTTCAGGTCAGCAATATGTTTTTTAGCGGTACTGATATTGATTGAGAATGTTTGTGCATAAAATGATAATCAGGCATTTTCTTGTTCCAACAGGTCAGTGTTGAGGTTTTGGTGGAGTACCCCTTTTTTGTTTTTGGGCAAGGCTGGTCTTCATGCTGCCCAGAGCAAACTACCCAACTGTTCAACCTGCCCTGCATCAAGCTGTCAGTGGGAGATGTCTGCATCTCCCTCACCCTCAAGAACCTGAAAAATGGCTCTCTGAAGAAGGGCCAGCTTGTGGATCCGACTGGCAGCCTCTTCCTGAAACCACCAAAGAATGACAGCCTGCATGGGAGCAGAGTCAGGTACGTGGAGCACGAGAACGGAGTCGGGCAGAGAGGAGGTGGTGGTACTGCCGGCACAATCGGCACACAGACCACCTCTGAAAATGGAGAACTGAAGTTTCTTGAAAAGACAGGGCAGATGGCTGGTTGCAGACCACTGGTCATCAAAACAGAAGCTGGCAACAAGCCCACAACCAGGAAGAGGAGGTGGTCAGCGCCAGAGAGCCGCAAAGTGGAGAAATGGGAAGAGGAGCCTCCTTTGACTCTTCCCAGGCCCTCTTTTATTCCTCAGGAGGTTAAGATTTCCATCGAAGGTCTATCTAATTTAGGCAAGTGAAGGCTCACAGGGACATTTTTTGACGACAGTGACAGTGGAAATTATCCCTCATTCATGTTTTTTTTCTATCCAGATTACTGTACTGTAGGCTCAATAACCCAGTATTTACATGTTATCATCTTAATGTTAGGTTTATGTTATAACCTTGTAATAGTTGCATCTGGTATTTTGCAGACAATTAGTGCATATTTTCATTCCGCAAATCTCGGGCAGTTATTAATCAATTTTTTATATATAAAAAAGGACGTTGGCACACTGCTTGGCTCCACAGGGAATGTGATTGGTAGGTCTGCAGCTCATTTAAAGCAATATTACTCACCCTCCTTTTTCCCTGTGCCTCAGTGTTGGTGAAAATAGATAAGCAGGGCTAGCAGCTGGCTGAAATTTTGCTAAGTTACCCCTTTATAGTTTGTTAAACATAACTTGAACTAGGAGATATGCAGGGTCTGTCAATCAAACTTACATACTAACATACAGTGGGTAAGGCTCAACTGTCAGTTTTGTTAAATCTAATATTACACACTTGCTTAACAAGTTATTTGGTCATCCTTTATTTTAAGGGCCGTTTATTAACTGTTAACAAACATTGTTAATTTTTAGCTTAGTGTTAGGGTTATAGTTAGGGTTAGGGTTGATAAAAACCTGATTTTCTAAACATTACTACAGTAACAATTTGAACCGATTTCAAGCATATGATTGACTGTGTATTGATCATCCATAGAGCTTTGGTGTTTGATTGATCATCCATAGGGCTCTGGTGTTTGCAGTTTTAGCTTGCCTATTATATATTATTAACGATCAGTTAACAGAAAATAAATAATGTACTTTAGCATGTTTATTACCTCTTTGTTAACAGTTAATAAACAAAAAGAAAAACATCCCTTAAAATAAAGCTTGACCAGTTATCTTTCTTGTTTCAACATTTCATAATGAAATATGTTATTTGCTGTTATCTGTTTGGATGACACTTGGAAATGAACACACCCCAGGCTCAGGCTTGCTGCTGCACCATCATGTGCGGGCTAAGTTATGTTTAACAGTCTACACTTGACAAAAAACACAAAAATGTTCAAAGGACTATTACTTTCTCAAGACTATGATAAGGTGGCTGTGCACCTAAGCTATGTAATTCACTGCTTGGGTGCAAATAGAGGAGCTGTTTGCAATCTAGATTATAGATCAGCTTATTTGAGAAGGCCTTATTTTTGCAGTAGTTTAAAGTCTGGTTTGTAAAGCCCCTGGGGATGGCTGTACGTGAAAAGCGCTGTAGAAGAATGTACTGTGAAGTGGGCCTTGGTTCAGATCCATGGAGTGGCTGGACGGAGTTACTTCCTTACCCACTTTCTCATTCACAAGGCAGTGGTGCCTCTGGAAGGGTAGACGTGATGTCAGCCGTCCCCTGGAATTTGAACTTGCATCTCCTATGCTTCTTTGTATGTTTATTTTGAAATCCCCTCACAGACATGTATTTACTGAAAGGAGTGTCTTATTGTTATTTTTACGGAACATTTTTACAAGTTTACAAGGGGACAGTGCCGGAAAGGAGCACAGGCAGTGTTGATCTGGACTTAGTGTCCATGTATGCAAGTCATTGGTAAAGTGCTTGTTGTGCAGCAGAGGCCTTACATGAAAAGAATCCAGACTGGCCAAGGAAAAGTCAGTCATCAACACTGTATGTCTTCCTCATTGCCGCAATTATGTACTTGTAAACCTGAAACATGTTCAGAAATTGTATATTTTTTTTCTTTCTACAGTGCATTGTTATGAGCACCCTGTATGTAGGAGACCCCGTTTAAACAGTCACACAGGTAGCAGTACATTTACTTGCTATTAACAAGCTTTTTGTTGGATCTGTAAACAGCAGGGACCTTGCAATTCACCCAAAAGGTGCCAACACACATTTCCCAAACACAATATGCGCGCATGTGTGTGTGTGTGTCTGTGTGTGTGTGTGTCATTAGCAGTTGTAAACCTAGATTTCTTCTCAAAGCAGGTTTTCAAAAACCAGGTCCAGAGAAGATAAAGATGATCCACTCAAGTGAAAATTACACAGTTATAGATTAAAAATAACTGCCTTGATTTTCTTTCTCTGTGGTGAGGACTGGCTGTTTTGACTGTGGTCAGTAGATACACACACACACACAGGGATACCTTGTGGAGAGTCAGTAGCACTAGCCTCTCACGTCAATCAGGTATGCAAGCAGTGCCAGTCGTCCCTTAGGAAACAAAGGCCGCTTTTACCAATTGCGACGGATAGTGTGGAGCTTGCTTTATATCTTTAACTCTAGTACTGTTATTTTTGTTGTTTTTTAAAAAGAAAACAAAAAACACAATCATCACTATGGATAACTGGTGCCACTTTTAACCTCGTTTTAGTTTAACAGAAAATCATATCACAAAAGAATGGCTTAGGGGAGAAGAGAATGTCATTAAGCGCTTAACATGTCTAAAACACCTACTTGCTGAGAATTGTTAATTTAATTTTGGTTTCAGTATTCAAAAGTACTGTATGTGATTTCATAAGTTTAGCTTGAGGAATAAGACAATAAAACACCATCAGTAACACTGTTACCTACAGAAAGACATGTGAAGGGTGATTTGTGGGGTAAAGGGATGCATGTGAATACTGAACTAGTATGTGACAGCAAAAAAAAAGTCAGTCGGGGACTGCTTTAGAAGAGGCACTTTCAGAGGCTCTAATCAACAGAGCATGAGGGCCAAGGAAAGATTGAAATATATATAGTTAACTAATTATGTTTTGTAAAAGTTGGACTTTGGACAAAGTCTTGGACAAAGAATCTTGCAATTTGCACACCTGGAGAGTTGGTAACTTTTGTTTTCAGCTGTAAAGTGGGGAAGCTGAAAATATGTCAGTGAAATGTAGCAGTTACTTTACAAGTCTGTCTGAAACTGTAGGTCCTTTCTTAAGGGGCCACTCTCCTCTTTTTCTACCACTTAGTTACATTCAACCTTTATCGCATCACTCTAGAAACAATAACATAACCGGGTCTTAAAGGAGCTGTCGGTCACATTTCTGAACAGACATATATATAATATATATAGCTTATAATATATATATATATATATATATATATATATATATATATATATATATAATATATATATATATTGTTTAGGCTTCTTGTTTGGAAGAGAGTTATCAAACTGAATCAGGTTTTATTTTTCTTACAGCTGACTCTTTCTCCCACGGTAAAACGGGAAATAGAAATAATAGTAATAGATTTGCATCGCTTTATTTTAAAAAAAATATAAAACAGGGTTTCACAGAAAGTAAAATCTTAAAATGGATTTTCGCGTTTTTTTCTTTTAGTCTGTACATAGGAGTGCTTTGTTTAAGCACATCGCAGGGAAAATAAAAAAAACAAAAAAACTAAAAGACTTCCATGCTCTTTTGTTAAAAAAATAATAGTTTTCATTGTGGAAGACTAAGCGCCGGTAGCATTTGAGGGTGTTGGATTCTTGTCCTATTGGCCAAATTGGGCTTTCCTGACCCTTTTAATGAAACCCCCAATTGAGCTACTCATATCCCTCCATATATGTAGTTATATGCAGTTTCCAAACTTACCATCACTTTATCACAAAGAACAGAGCATAGAATCACATATTGTAGGAGATGGGGGGTTTTTCAGTTGCAGAAAGACTGCATTGTTTTCGTAAGCAAAGGAACCCCCCCCCCCCCCACACACATATTATCCAAGAGTGCAGGTTCACTCCTCCGTCTGTGTATCCAAACAGCCGATGCAAAAGAGGCCAAATAATGCAAAGCTTTCAAGTTTCACATTTCAAACAGCATGGCAGACTTAAGCACAAGGTACAACGTGGTCAGGTAAAGCATCGTTAGACACTGCACAACTGATAAACATATGTGAAATGTAGGCCTTTTTTTGACCATAGACAAAAGACTTCACCTGCAATAAAAGGGTCTCTATTCTTATACTTAAACAAAAAGTTTGACTTTTTTTTTTCTCTCTCTCAAATTTACTAACCGTTCAGCGTTTTTAACCAAAAAAAAAAAAAAAAAAAAAAAAACTTGGCATGATTGCATTCTTCTCAATACTGAAGGTCACTCTGCATGCAAACAGGTACAGTAGCTCAGTGTACTACAGTAGTCTTTTCAGTTTATTAGGTGACTTGTTTCTGCACAGCAAAATAGCTCAAATACTTTCATATTCTCTGCTCAGGGCACTCACATTCACTAAATGTTTTTAACTATTAATTGGAAAAAGAATGCACAAAGTCAAGCAGAAACTGGTATAAACCACAGTAGACCTAGATGGCTACGGCTCACAACTATCACTGCTGAGAATTTAGAATCATACAATTCAGAAGCAGATATTATTAACTGACTGACTATGTAACACAAACAAAAAAAAGAGAGGATAAGATGCAATGTCGTTTTGTTATCATATTTAAATAAGGGAAATCCCGGGTAGTTAAACATAATCCCTGTATTAGGGAAGGCTGTGCAGTACAGTATGTAAAATGTATTGACTGTTCATGACCGCATTATATTTATACATGTTTTTGTTTTTGGTCTGGGCCACGCTATAGTTAGCCTGTGTATGGTGTCATCCACACAGCCAATTCTAAGCATCTTTAAAATGTAAAAACTACTAAACCTTTTAATTTCCCCTGCAATTTTGTTTTATTTGATTTTTTTTCAAGATAGGGGCCACAGTAAGTGACGTCATCCGTTTCTGTCTATTGAAGATATTTTAGATGCTTTTTCATAGCTTTTACTCAGGGATGGGGTTGGTGTATGTGTGTGTATGGTGCACTCGTGTGACCAGAAGCAGCACTTTTACTGCCCATGAGCAGAGGGAAACGTCTTTGGATTTCTGAACCTCTCGCCAGGTTCTGGTTCTCACTTTGATTTCCTTCCCTCCACACCAGACCACACTATCCTTTAGAACATACAGTACATCACTGTTATGTCGCAGTCCATCGGAAACAAACTTCAGAAAAAAGTTGTTTTGTTGTGGTTTTTCACCACCATGACTATGTTATTAGTCTGGATAGTATTGTTTGTTATTAATAGTTTTTGAACTCTTAATAATAATGATTATTATTATTATAATGACACCTCAGAATGTGGGGGCCACTTTAAAAAATGCACATTTAAACCTTTTTTAGGGTAGAATTAATAATACTTTATAAGCACTTTTAAAAACTAGAAGGCCCAGAGCCTGTTTATTATTACTGGGTTGTTTTTTAACAGAGTTTGGTCAATCCTAGGTCACACATGCATATATTTCTGAGAGAAAGTTGAAAAGTTAAGGTCTCTAGAAGTGTAGAACTGAACTGGCAGGCACAGAGAATCACCTTTTTAATTGAAGCAAGCAATTTTTGCTCAGCAGAATGCAGTGCAGTACTGTGTCTGTTGGATATTTTCATAACACACATCTAAAGGGGAAAGGCCAGAATACCAAAACTTTGACACAGTTGTCAACCCCCCACCCCCCCACCCCCCCACCGGAGTTATGGATACCTCCACGACTGTCCTTTAAGTTTCAAACAGTTGGGCACCTCTACTCCTGGGCAAATTTTCTTTTCAAATAAACCTTGCTTCAAATTTGTTACCTTACTGATAGGATATTTTTGTTTTCTTTGTAGCACTATAATCATATAAAGACATATAACCTTTTTCAATGTTGTAACTAAATTGAGAGGCTTAACAATATATAAAAGCACTCACACTGCGGAATACAGGTAATGTTTGTTTTGTTTTTTTCCTTAAATTGCACAAAAGAAAATTGAATGTTAATGCGAGTATTTCAGTATTTTATTTGTTTATAATAACGTTGAATGTCACACCTTGTGGGAAAGAAGACAAGAAAACAAAGACAAGTCAAATGATTGCTGTTTGTTGAACACATGTAACGTGATATTAATGGCTATCGCCAGAAAGCAGACTGGCTGAGATTTTTTAAAGCTCAACTACACACTTATGTTTAATCCTGAATACAACTAGTGTTCTGTTTAGTTTTTTTTGCTATTCTTGAACCTTATCCATACTGGAAATGGCAAACAGTGCACCCTGGCAGAGAGCATTTGACCCAGTTAAACCAGTCGTTTTGTGAGTGATGTGTTTATCAACCAATCTAACTGCTGGAATGCAGAAGCCATTTTCAGTGTTTTGTTGATGTTTTGTTACTCCTCATCTCAGACCTTCATTAAATCAGTGCAGTGCTGTATTTCCAAATGTGACATTTCTAAAGGTAGTTAACATTTGCTAAATGTATGTTAGTTTGCTTCTGACTATCATAAAAACATACAATCTAATCCGGCATATATATTTTAATAAAAGGCATTTAGAACTGTCCACACGTTACAAAAAGCATTTTACATGCTTGTCAAACTAACACTGGCCAACAAGTCTTGTTCCAGTCTTCTCAATGTGTCTCATTGTATGACTAGTCCACAGTGGGCACCAGTGTCTAATACCACTGTTGTCAATAGATGACAGGTACAACCCTTAACACTGACGCTGTGGGTAAGTGAATACCCCTTTTAAAAAAAAGAATACATTTTCTAGCACTAATTCGTTCAACTAATAAAATAAATCATGTGGGTACTGGATTTTTGAGCTGTACTACTGTACATTTTTACAATGGCAATTTTTTTCATTAGTTTGAATACCAATGGCAAATACAAAAGAGGACTAGGCTATTTCAGCCATGTTACTTGGAAATGCAGACTGGCCATTTACCATCCCGCCCCACAAAAACTAATGTTGAGGGTAATGCTTTTATTTTTCTGTGGTTAAGCACCTTTGGATGGGAAAGAGTCATGTTTTAATGTTGTTAATACATATGTAGTAGTTACTGTTTTATAACAGGGGGAGGGGGGTGTTATAAGTCGAAGAAAAGAAGAAACTTCAGCAGCCTAAAGTTGTTTATTATAGTAATGGGAGGGTTGAGGTGTTAGAAGTCTTCCTGCAGAAATGAACTGGAGGCTGTGCTGTGAAGTCATGGCAGTGGAAATGGCAGGTCTGGGCAGTAGTGAGGGGTCAGGGGAGGGGGAATAATGTTTTGCACCTTACTGATAGTAGAAGAAACCATTTTAAGTGAGTACAGACATAGTTAAGAGCTTTATTGTGAAAGGAGAACTTTTCCATATGCGTGCATACTCTGTAATTCCAGTGTAATATATTTTACTTGCACTAGCTTTTTTTTAAAAAACAAATATAAACAAAAATGGAAGAATTCAAATTCTATTTTCTAACCGTGGTGTGTCTATTTGTAGGATACACTCAAGTCTGTTCATTGGATTTTATGGTCCCTTTCTTTGATGGTGCTTGCAGGTTTTCTAGTTAGAATTTATTTCATTATTATGAATACAAAACAATATTTGATTCAATTTGAACAAATGTGTTAAAAAAAAAAAAAAAAAAAAAAAAAAAAATTGTCTGTATACCAGTACAAGTCTATTGTTTCAGTATACTCGTACTAATAAAATAACAGTGCCAATTGCAAGCTGTGCCTTTGGAGTTGTATCTGCTTTAAACAAACAAATGTAAACTATTACAAATGTGGTATAAAACCATGCTTTTTTTTGTCTTGTTTGTATGTTTTTGGACTTTTCCATTGTTGTGGAAATTTCCATTCCTGGTGACTTCAACTGAAAACAAAGGATTTAGTTTTCACCTACTACTCTGTTTCTGCACACAGATAACAAACTCTTATTTAGGGATATGTCTGAACCACTGGAAAATGTCATGCCTTCCATTATGGTTAGCCAATGATTGGCTCTGTGGGAGTGTGTACATCGGTGTTCTTCTGGTGAAGGAAATGAACATCAAATAAAACATACATGTTGGTTCACAGTTTCACAGTGGTATATACTGTACCATGTTACTAAAAATGTTCATACAAATAACACAAAAAATTCAGCGATTTTGTCAGTAATTCCATACACTAAATTTGATTCTTAAAATGAAAGTTTTAACAAATAATGTAATACAATTTACACATGGCTTAGATGACTTACATTCTAACATCGCTCAAACCAATTTGTGTCAATTGAATGATTAAGCTAATTATAGGGCAAGTTTCGGGGGTGTAGCAGTTATAGCAAATAAAAATATAGTGTACTGAAGCAAGAAAACAAGAGTAGTAAGACCTAATGAAGAAGAGAAGTTGAGAGAGCCCAACTTGTTCTGTTCAGGTAAATGTCAGATATTTGGTGTATCTCAGCTTTGCTATGCTCCTGTAAGAAGTGGAGTGTATTCAACAGTTTTGACTCTGAGGTAAGGTATCATGGGAAATTTAGACACCAGCACAGGTAGATTAGGATACTAGCTAATGTATTTCTCAGTGTTGCTGAAGTCACTGTAGCCAAAGCATTTGTCTAGTTGAAATTTTACATATGTAATGTTGTTGAAGCTGACACACTGGGATCCTCCAAGAAGCTGCTTGCTGAGATTCTGGGATAAATAAGCTACTAACAACCAAATGAGCAAGATGGGCCAAATGTAAATTTCTTATGTTCTTATGTTTAAAGGTTTCTTGGATATATTTTGCTAACAACGGGGTCTGTATGATGTAGGGGCAACAATGGTTCCACCAAGATATGGGAACAGCCACTCTCTCTGAGATCTACTGTCCATTGGGATCCCATGATAACTCCAGAGTATTACCCTGAAGAACCTTAGAAGAACCATTAGCAAACCACATCATGGCCATCAATTGCCACACAGTGGATTAAAAACAGCTATTGCACAGTGGCTCTGATAAGGCATTACACTAATACTGTTTTCACATACAATACCCTTTTATTCTGAAGCTGTAAATCGATATTCATCTATTAATTATAAATCGCTCCTTGCCTTCAAAATAGGGAACTAAGACAGTAAATAACTTGTAGTAGTGCATTATACTCCATCTGATCTGCACGACTGTTAACACCATAAAGCGAATGTCATTCCCAGACGTTTATACTGTGAATAACAAGGGTATGCAGTGTAGATACTGGTTCACACTAGTTCCACTGTGCTGTGCTTGCCTTCACATACACTACTACAGGTTTATTTTGTTGATTTGCTTTTTCGTTTCAAAACTACCTTGAATTCCAGTGAAGGCAGACAGATGTGAGTCTAGCCCGAGTGTGTGCTGTTGCTACCATATTAAAACCTGGTGTGAAAATGGATTAACGCCATGTTAAAATATGACAATGTTACCACTGTAGTACCATTCCACCACTGTGTACTGTTGTAGCAGCCCTTGCGCTGTCATAGTCAATTAATGAACTACTACTGCATTGCCATTTGATGATGATGTGATTAAGGACTGTTTCTCACAGCCATATACATGCTATCTTTCCCATGTTTCCTACAATATAGGCTTTATCCCTTGAAGGTCCACTCTTCAGTCAACTGTAGCTCAGACTGCAAACCCATCTTATCCCTGGGCTCTTTAAAAAGGAAAGATGCCAGTTACAGATTTATGACTTTTTAAAAACATGTATTATACCCCAAATTAAGTTAAAGTGCAAAAGAATGTCCTAACCAAGATGTGAATTGCAAATGATAACAAGTGTCTAGACAAACAATAGTGAACAGTGTGTTACTAATGGAAATTAGTTGAAACTGAAATTGCTTTAACAGGAAACAATATGTTGAAAATGATATGTCAATCTAGCTTAAAACCTGGAACTAGATGTTTTCTCTTAAGATAGTATCAAGCAATTACCATTGTAACAATGGCCTTGGGCTGTTAAATAAATATTAGTACAAATGCAATGCCCAGCATAAAATGTAAAAACATTTGTGTTGAAAAGTAAATTGAATGACAGAGGAGACTGCACCAGTGAGTAGTGACAAGGGCGATGAAATCAATGTGATTTTGTAATCTGTTTCTGACTGACCTGGGGTTTACCAGCTGGCACAAAAACAAAAGCCAGAGAGAACACCTGTTTGTAAGTTAGTAGATAACTTTTATTTTTAATAAATTTACACATACCGGCATTTGCATTCAAGTTGCACTCAACAACCACATTTCACATTCGCATGACATTTTAGTTTTAATAGCATTCCCCACTTTCTTATCTTTAAAACCTGTCTGGGTCTCAAACGGTGTAAAACAAGCAAGTTCATATTTTCCATTACATTTGCCATGGAAATCCTAACACCAGAGTAAATGAAAGAATCCTTAGTTCTCATTTCCCTTTGTCCCTGAGACCGGATGTACAGTACAAAAGAAAGAAAGAAAGTCTGTTGCTTCCTCACTGAGCCAAACATAATACAGGATTAAGGTCACACAACGAAGAAGCAGAATTTAAAAAATAATAATATATATTTTAAGTAAACATTTTAAAATAAATATATTTGTTTTCTGAATGCATGTGAACAGGTTTAAAAGTTTAAACAGTAAACACAAATAAAAATCTTAAACGGCATAGCACTTTACAAACCTACAATCTTGCATTTACTTTCATAAGGTTTCATTATTTCTAGTATCATGAGCATGACATTTTAAATAATCTTCTTACCTAAAAGGTTTAAAAATATTATTTATTAAACATACTTTTACAGTCTTAGGTTGTTAAACTGAATGGTGTTTTACACCGAAACTTTGGTAAAGAAACTACCTGCAAGGTGTCTGAGATTCTCTCCGATTATATAAAGAAATAACCTGATTTTAATGATGCAAAGCTGAATTTCTGTTAACTGTGCGACTACAGCTACTGATCAAAACACAGGTTTATGGAAATTCTAAACCATCCTGAGACTCAGAAGAAAATTGTTGGGTAAACCCCAGCAAAAATAATCTGTGTCTGACACCCAGGTTAGGAAAACATGTGACTGGATTGTTGTGTGACCCGGATGAAGGTAGTCCTTTGACTCAGCTCCTTCAGCTTGGCAGCTCCCACATAGGTGCAGGTGGAGCGCAGTCCCCCGAGGATGTCCCGAATAGTGTTCTCCACATCTCCCCTGTAAGGAACTTCTACCGTCCGGCCTTCCGATGCCCTGGACACAGGAGCGCAACATAACACATAAGAGAATCATTTAGAGCTTACGTTTACAGTCACAGGCTTATAGATTAGAAATGGCCTGTCACGCTTTCTATTAAAATTAGTAATTTAACCTTAAATGTTACCCCTCCCCCCCACTCTTTTTTAGAACTGATCTTGTATACAAATGTAATCTCTCAGGTCAATATGACCCCATGTAGCTTTGTATTCAAGAAGAAAATAAAATGCTTTCACTTTTTTTTAGGACAGCATCTCCATGTATAAATCAAGCTAGGCTGTCAAATTCCAATGTCATCAAAATGGTTCCACCAAGAATCAAAAATATAATACTGGAAATTACTAACTTGGAAGGTAGGTGTGGTCTTGGTGCAAAGTGTTAAGAATTTGATTATGTTGATAGGCATGCATACATTGGGTTACTTTTGTTAGCTGGAGTGTACAGATGCAAAGGAGAGGCGACTGTTTGTTTGTGGAATACAAAAAACTGAAGGGCTATATTTCCAGCCACTATTAACCCTTCTCCACTGGCACGGTACGGTACAGGTATGGGTGGTTCTCCACTGGCTATTTGTTGAGCCGATCGAGAACCAAACCATGAAACTCCATCAGAAGACATCTGAATCCAGCTGCGAGCCGAGCCGAGCCGGGGACAGGATTAAGGATTTTTGTTCTTATGTTGTGTTAGTCAAAAAACTCCAGAAAGAAAAACAACAAACATGTCGTGCAGCGATGAGAGAAAAGTACAGCTTAGCTAGTTTCTCTGTGGGCAGATAGAAGTGTACAGAAAGATCTGCAGTCATGCATCAGATATGAGAAAGTTTATGCACGAATTTCTGATGATTTGAAGCAAATGAACATAAATAGTGGGTATGGTATACTTAACTGACACTCAGAAACACAAAATTCTACCAAATTTCTCATTCTTGACCTTTATTATATTAATATAAATGAAAAAATAAAACCATTCTTAACTTATTTACAAAAATATAGTCAAACAAAATACTGTAGAGCTGTACCATGCATACAGTACGGCTCTGGTTGTGCTTGCGCAGCTTCTTCTTTTTTTTTTTAATCACCCAGACAAAAAAACAACTAGAAAAAACAACAACTATCCTTAAAAGAGATATCTCTGGCAAATCATATTTTTAAAACCACCTTTTTTCTCATTCAACACAACTAATTGAACTTTAGTAAGTCGATATAATCAGTAAAATGTGTGGATTATGTTGATTATAAAGACATTACTAAATATAATTAAACAAAATATAACGATACAAGATACAGCTGTACCGTTGGTCTATTAATTTTTGAGCACCATTTGTTTGCGTGTCTTTTGGCAAACTGAGTTAATTAATAACAATTAATAACAACTGTCTTTCATTGCGTGTGATGTCAATAGCATGGCTCGGCTCTGCAGTGGAAAAACAACCCAGGCTTCCCTTAACCGCATCGTGAGGGTTCCGTACGGACCTGGCGCGGCTTGATTGTACAGTGGAAAATATTCCACATCATTGCTAGAGTGATTTGCTTTGATAATCATGACACAAGAGTTAACTGATGCAAAAAAAAAAAAAGATATTAGCTGCTATCAGGGGAATTGTGGGATATCTGGGTAGAAATGTTGGCTTTGCTTTACAAGCCAGCACCAAATGTTACAGTGGGCCTTAACCCAAAATGTAGACATCAACACAAAGGAGAGAGAAGAGATTTGACACAGTGGGCTGGGGGCGCTCAACCCACTACACAGACTTAAAGACCCAGACATGGTGACTACACAGGCACAGGCCCACACACACACACACACACACACACACACACACACACACACACACACACACACACACACACACACTACCATCTACCACACTCACAAACAAAACACAGACAGACACTGGAACACATACAAAACAAAAGACAGCAAGCACCGTTTAACTGTTTACAAGAAAAGCACTTTAACAGCAAAAATCTCCAACAGTCCCATAGTCCTTTGCAGCAGCTATTTCAATAAGGCAGTCTTTGGGCGGGCGGGCCTGCCCTGGCTTGCTGCACCATCCCCTAACATAAAAGAGTAAACGCTATCCAAAGAAAGGCTGTTTCAACTTGTTTGACATTGCACTGGGTCAATACGGCCTGAAGTATAACAGATGTACAGTAATAGCAGCTTATTTTTATTTATTTTTTTCTAGCACGTAAGACACAGAAGAATACAAAATGCATCAATTAGAAAATGCACAAAAGACCCCTTGACTCCAACTTTAATTTTATCTACCCACACACTCAAAGTCCCCAATAGTTACAGCTGAATTCTGGACTGGCTCTGGCTCTGAAAACGATATGTGTATGTCTGTAAACAATCTGTCAATGCTATTTTTATTTACAGTACAACTCTGGTATTAGGGGAATTTCTATATTTCTTGATATCACAGTTTAGTCTTCATCAGATCCCCTTGAAATCATTAGAACATGGTCTACAACCTCTAAATGCAAAACATTTACTTCACTCCCTTTTTAAGCCAATTGTTCATAATTGTACACTGCAGTTCCCAAAGAGCCTGACAAATCTGGAGAGATTGTGGTTGGTTTGCTCCAAAACTGAGCTAACAGGCAATAGCACTGGCGACACAAGTAACATTGAAGGTCCTGCAGATTTTCTCCAGCAGTCTTTGAGGGAATTTCCCTGCTGCTTCAGTAACTACACAAAATTGTTTCCTTTAAGAGGTAAATTAGGGCCTGTTACAGCCACAGCAGTAGCATACAGAGAAACAGTGGTATTAAATGAATTAACTGAAAAACTAACTATAATTTTAATTATGTACATGATTACATTATTACTTGCAGAAGACAATGAAAACAGATGGTTGAGGACTATGAGCTACCCTAAGGCTTAGATAATTAGCACAACTGGCTTCCTTGACTCCAAAACGGGATTTAATATTGAATATTCATGGGTCTTGTTTATCTTCTCAGACAAGCAGACAGGGCCTTGACATCATGCACAGGGTATAGAGCAGCCAACTGAGTCTTTGAGGTTCTCCTCCCTATGGTTTAGTAATAATACTTTTTAAAAACAACAGAGTCACTTAATCTTGAGGGGGGTGGTTGGACTATTCTATGGATATTTTGTTCACAATAAGTACCACTAGTAATTGGTACTTTTATATAAGGGCATATTTATAAACATTATCCTATATATATTAACTACGTATACGTAGGACAGTTAGTTTCGGCAACAGAGAACCAAGAAATCAACAGCATAGCAAAAATGGGCTGGAGTGCCTTTGGAAGATTAAGCATGGTTCTGAAGGGAACTACCTTCATGCCTCAAAAGGAAAGTCTTCGACCAATGCGTGCTGCCAGTGCTAACTTATGGATACGAAACCTGGACCCTCAATGCAAAAATGACTCAAAAATTACAAACAACTCAATGGAGTATGGAAAGATGCATGCTGGGAATAACAAGAAGAGACAGGAAAAGGAAGGAATGGATAAGAGCGAAAACAAAAGTATGCAATGTTATTATAAGAGCGAAAAAACGGAAATGGCAGTGGGCCGGACATGTAGCAAGAAGAACAGACCATCACAGGACCAAGGAGATACTAGACTGGATCCAAAGAGATATAAAGCGACCAAGAAGAAGACCTTCAGGAAGATGGCAAGATGAAATTAGGAAACACGCTGGAGCAACGGGGATGAGGGATGCAGCAGACAGGATTTTGTGGAAGAATCTTGGGGAGGCCTTCATCCAGCAGTGGATTAAAAAAGGCTGAAGATGATGATATATATATATATATATATATATATATATATATATATATATATATATATATATATATATATATTAAAGACCTCGATTAAGTTTGTAATTGTGTATAAATGTACACTCTGAACCATCAAGTGTAAATTCACAAGTTAATGAGAGAAGTGTCTAAACTCTCAATACCACTGCCAGAAAGGTACAAAGACACTGGCTTCATTGTGTAGTCCTATACTGAAAGAGGGATAGCAGGGTCATATGCCACTGTCCTTGCTGGAATGAACTTTTATGTGATTCACTGGTTTTCTGCTGCAGTATTAGTTTGAATGTGTTAGGTGTGTTTTGTTTTTTTCTCTGTAATTCAAAAATTCCAATGAAATGTATTGTTGTTGGTGTTGGAGTTGCAGTGTTATGCTACTTGAGAATTGCACTGCAACAGGTAGCCTCGTATTTATCTGGGCCTATTTTACAACATGAAGTTAATGTTAAATTTGTTCAAATTGTTAATGTGTTGATTTTACTGTAAATAAAATGCTTTATATGTTCCTAATGTTGAAGAAAGATGGCAGTATAAATTTATATAAATTCAGTAATAATAGTAATAGAACGAAAGGGACGAAGTATTTTACATAATAAAATATTAACAGTTTAAGTATTTCAATTCCAGAAACCTAAGAAAATAAGGCCTAAACTAGCGATCACTGACCTGTATTCAGCGACACCTCCCACATATTTCTTCATGGCGGTATTGGAGCTCATTCCATAGAAGAGCTTCATCTTTTTGCCATTCTTCTCAATGACCTCCCCTGCACACTGACCATGACCGGCAAACATCCCTCCCAACATGACAAAGTCAGCTCCTGCACCTATGAGACAAACATAAAGAAACAGGTTGTATGTATTAGCATTGACCCGACAGCTGCTGCGTTCAAAAACACACAATGATAACATTCTGTAGATTTATATGTAGATGGCCTCAAACGATCACTGTGACAGGTGTTTATAAAGTTACTTGGAGACATTTGGTTTGTTTTCACATGATGAGTTTCCACTGTGGTTTATAAGGGGAACTGTTCCCACTCAAATATTTCAATCTATATGCTGTTATGTGTCATTTCTATGTTCTTTTATTGCATCGTCCACTCAAGGCAGGATGTTTTGAACAGCTGAGTAAAGCATATTCACTGCAAGGGTCTTACTGATTTCTTACAGCTGCACCTTTTGGCTTTGTAAAAGGCGTATTAACGGTTCCTACAGTAGGTTGCTATGTTATCTGTGCTGGAATCAACTAACAATGATTTTTGAAAAGTATAAAGGCATTTGTCCATATGGCCCCATATAACTGGAGCTGAAAATAAAGCAAAATAAAGCCTACCCTTGTAACAATACATTTAAGAGCATACTAAGAGGGTTCTAACATATGAGATAGCACATGAGCAAATGTGGAGAAGAAGCCCTTATAAAAGTTTACAGTGATGTATTAAAATCACATTCAAAGCCTTGTATGACTAAGATAATAAATCTGTGATAATTATGGAAAAGTACTGTAAACGAGTTACTATGCAAAGTCAACTTTTACACCTATCCAGCCACATTCAGGTTGCGTGTTTTCTTGCCCAGACGCAAATCAAATCAGCAGCACTAGCATTCAAAATGCATGACTAATGACCAGCATGACTGCCAACGTTTCTCACCCAAGATCACCCCACTACTGAGATGCCACAACTGATTCCTTTACACACATATTAATAACTTACCAAAGGCTTTGGCGACGTCACCTGGGCAGCTGCAACCCCCATCCTTTATATATAAATACAACAAAAATAGTTTTAGCACTTTACAGATACAAGACAAAACCACCATCCAATAAAGACTTTACATGAGGTATTTTGTTTTTCATTTAAAAGCCCAGAATTATTCCTAAAAATTCCAATGTAATTAATACATCTTTGGTAAAACTAAATAAAAACTACCAATAGATGAATTCTCTCTTAATTATTTCAGAATTTGAGAATCAAATAGTTAACTGGAAACTAACATTTTATTTACATTTTTAACCATGCTCCATATTTGTTTAGCTTTTTCTCCAGTTAAATGTTTGCAACCCTTTAAATACAGGTATTATATAAAAAGGTGTTAACGTACAGTACTTGGTTCAACTAAGTTACTTTCATTAATTACTACTCAAGCAAGTACTGTAGCAGCAGTAATAGTCTTTCTGTTTATTAAGTAGAGATTAAGTAATAAGCACATATTAATGCAACTGAATTTACAAAATGAGCTTGTAATTCAGCCCCTTGTGTTCTTATCAATCTGCACAATACCATTGGGCTTTCAAAGCCCCATACCACAAAGGTTTGCTGCCACACTATATTAACATCGGCTATATCAATTATACAAACCACATAGTTTGAGAAAGCATCTTTACAGCTTGTGCACAGCTATATTCCAAAAAGTTCCATTACAGGAGTGGTCCAGTATAAAATAACATGTTTAATTCATGTTTACAAACCATTGGATTACAGATGCCCTCCCCCCATAACATTAGCATTACGTTGACTAAACCAAAAGCACCTGGTGTGCAAATGCATTTTGTGTTGCATAACGGTTTTTAATGTGAGCAATCAGGTTCGCGATGGTTACATATTGTTACAAATTCTGGATTTTTAAGTCTCTTCTGTCTAAAATCAATGTAAGCAGCATCTAATGCCTCCCTGATCTTTCTCGCTTTTGTCTCAAAATGTAGGCCACATTTTTTGAAAGGAAAAGGGAAATCTAGTCAACCTTGTGTTAAACAGCTCAACGAGAAATCTACACGTGGGTTTTATATACAGCTGCAGTGTCCCACAGTCATGTTCAAGAATATAATGACTGCAATCTCCCATACATTAGCGTGCTATGCACTATGCTTCATCAGAAACCAGACATTGATGCCCTACCAGTTTGTTTACATTGCCAGAGGTAGCTTTTGCTCCAAACAGCATCCAGATAGCCAAAAAAAAATCCATCCTCCTCCACCTTCCTGCTGCAGTAGGAGTGTTTCAGTGCCATGTTCTGTTTGTGTTAAAACTATCATTGCGGGGAACCCAAGTGGCGCATCCAATAAAGACGCTCTACATGGAGTGCAGGACGCGCCCTATAGTCTAGATGTCATCGGTTCGAGTCCAGGCTATTCTCTTGCAGACAGAGGATGGGAGCTCCCAGAGGGTGGCGCTCAATTAGCCAAACACCACCAAGGGGGAGGGAGGGCTATGTTAGCCAGGATGTCCTCAGCTCAAAACACACCAGTGATCCCTGTGGTCTGGCCAGGCACCTGTGGGCCTGCCTGTAAGCTGCCCAGAGCTGCATTGTCCTCCAACGCTGTAGCTCTAAGGTGGCTGCATGGTGAGTCTGCAGTGTGAAAAGAAGCAGTCATTTCAGAGGACAGCGTGTGTTCACTTTCACTGCTTCCGAGTCAGCGCAGGGGTGGTACCAGTGAGCTGAGCCTAAAAATATTTGGACATTACTAAATTGGGGAGAAAATAATAAAAGTAATTGGCGACCACTAAATAATACATTTTAAAAAAAATACCATTGCAAAATGTAAAGTAATACAAGTGAGAGTATGCAGAAGGCTGTACATTTAGTAAACAGACAAAGAGAAATTATATTTTAGTTTAAAACTGAACAACATAGCAGAGGCCTTTTAACTCTTCTGAAAAGCTTGTTACAACGCTGCCATCTCTAGGCCAAGCACTGCAATTTCTTGCTAGTCTGAAGAACCTTGCTTTACAGTGGGTACCAGTTCTATATTATTATTACAAGTAGTAGCAGTGCAATTAAAAGGGCATTCTGACCAAAACTCTTGAGTCAATTTAGGCCATGCCTAGTTTCAATCTTTCACTGCTTGAACCCACTTACCCTAGTGCCCCTAGAAAAAGAAAGAAAATATGCACTGTGTGTGGAGGGCTCACGAAGCTTTCACAAACATACTGTACAAAAATATTTGGAATGTTTTATAGGTACAAAAGTATCTGATTTAACATTATCAAAGATGAATGACTACTGATTATAAAGGGTTTTATTTTTCCAAGGGCCTCTCTTCAGTATACAATCTTTGGTTACAGTGGCCTAGCACATTAAATATTTACCCTTTTCCCTTTAAATTAAGTAAAGGTAATTATATTGCAAAGACTGTTTGAACAGGAGAGATCACAAAGGCATTACCCTTTTCATAGCTGGCACAGAGCAAGAATGCTTTTAGAGCACCGCCTAGCAACAAGCCATGAGCACATGCTAGGACAAGAGCAGAATGTAATAACATGCACTTTTATTTCTAGGCACACATCATTTGCTGACTTCTTCATTTGACATCTTTTTCACTATAATACTGTGTTTTGTATATACGTTTATATTTGTTTTAAAATTCAGCACTTATGGGTCAATTGTGACCTTTCCAGCCAGCAACCAGTAGTGATGCCTTTGACAGACAATGAGTCAACCTTCGATATTCAATTCTGCCACCTCTTCAAAGTAAAATGCAATGATAGCGGCTATTATGCCACTGTAAACAGCTGTTACTATAAGAGGAGTAATCTCCTTTTTAGCCAAGTGTTTTATTTAGATAAAAAGCATCTAAAATGCTCTAAATCCATTAATACCCGTTTTGTAACATTTTGCAATACAATAAGTGGCACTGAAAGGCTGGAATTTACTTATTGTTGCTTCACTGGCAATAGGATCAGATTGTATTTCATTTGTTAATAACATGTATGCAACCCTTTTTAAAACATTGCATTTAAAATGGGTATTTTTGAAGTTGCTAACCCCCTATATCATTTCCCAATTATTAAATGGGTGGAAGACAGTAATAATAAAATACAGTGGAACTATCACAATATCGCCGTCATTTTGTAGTTTATTTGGGGTCACATTTAGTGTTGCACTCTGCTTCATCATTTTAGGTTACTGCTCCAAATACTCAATCATGAATTGCAAGGTAAAACTTGTAAAAAACTTCAATAGTCAAAAGTTTCAACTAGCGGCTTCATAACCCTGACGAGTATTTACCTAAGTGTATACCTGCAAATGAAATATGATAAGTGATTAATAACTCCCTTTACTGCTATGCTGGTTATTCAATCTGAACAGTAGGTAAGAAAATGACATTAATAACCCCAAAGCAACTGGGGTTTGTGACGTAGTTAACATTGCTCTAATGTACGACAAACCAGCATATGTTATGCTGAGAAAAATAGTAAATAAATCAACAAAAATATAAGAAAAAAAAAATAAAACAATAGCAAGCCCCGGTAGGAAATAATCATTACAAAAACATTTTTCATTTTACTGTGTATCAATTTCTGCTGTGGTCATCACATCCTGGTGACTTTTAAAAACTCAGAAGTTTAAGCACACCTGCAGACTCAATATAACTCTGGAACACCAGAGTGTAACCGTTTGCATGTCTCCCTGCAACTCTACCTCTGGAGGACTTAAGAAACACCATGTTTGTTCTATGTAGTATTTTTTACTAAAGAAAAGAACACTGCATCACAATGCTGCACTTACCACTTTGAATTGTAAACTCTTGTTCTGTACCAAAACACCTTGTTATACTGCATTGCACCAGCAGCTGGAGGTCAAGGTCATATGATTACATTTGAAGTATTTGAAAAGCATTTGCAAATGTTGTTACTACATTTACAAAATGATCCACAATGCCTTACTAACACTTCTATTAGACATTAAGTATTAAAAAAAAAACAATACACCTTGTGGAGTGGGATTCTTCAAAAATGGGTTTTGATTAATTCTATTATCAAATTTAGCATGTTGAAAAAATACCAGTTTGGCTTCCTGTTGATTTTTGTCTTACACAGAGTGATGCACTTACAGAGATGATGTGTCCCTTCAGCCCATGTGCAGAGTCAGAGCACTCCATCACAGCACTCAGCTGGGGGTATCCCACCCCTGTCTTTATGCGAGTGGTGCAGACCGAGCCTGGGGGGGGGGGGGGGGAACGCAGAACAATTGAGCAAAATAACATTGAAGATGGGGTTATACATTCAATAAGTTGTGTATAACATTTCAAAACATTTTGATTAAAAAGACATTTGCAACAAAACACACAAAACAGCAGTTGAAGCCATAAATGGGTTGAATGGTTAATTTATTTAAACAGTTCTGTTGTACCTGGTCCAATGCCCACTTTAATAATGTCAGCTCCAGAAAGAATAAGCTCCTCGACCATCTCTCCTGTCACCACATTACCAGCCTGAATTTAAAAAAAAAAAAAAAAAAAAAAAGATATTTTTTTTTGTTTGTTTGTTTGTTCTGGTTTTTTTACTAATAAGGATATGCTGTGAATGTACCCCACTTATTTAAATCCAGATCTGGAATTTGTTTAACTACTTACCCAACCTTTATCTGACTTTGTCTAATCCAGCAGAAAAAAAAAAAACTACAATGGAAATAGGTGTGTAAAACAGGTGCTTTTAAATTTTCAGATAGCGGTACTGTATTGAGATTGCTGTTTAGAAAAAAATTGGTTGTGTTGACACCGTAGTTATAAGATGAGCCTTTAGATTTTATTACACAAGTTAAACTGCAAAATACGCAGAATAAAAAGAACAAGAACTGAAAGGCAAAAAAGCAAGCTGTGGAAAAACGGTAGTAAAAGGCTTATGAAATAACACATTGGGCCCTATTCACAAAACTTCAACACATTAAAGGCTGTTTTATGAATGTAACAAACTTTGATATTAATTTCACAAAAATGCCTACTCCCTTATAAAGGTTTACCGTGTTGACGGCAGATAATGTTCATCGTCTCCTTCTTATTATCCATACAGCCATGGACAGTGAAGCCCTGTGTGCTGTCCACTCACTAGATGCTGAATAGGCTTTTGATCGCCTGGAATGGGACTATATTTGGTCGGTTTTAGATCACATGGGATTGGGGACAGGGTTTATCAAAGTTTTATATGCCAATCCTTCAGGGAGCCATGAGCACCTTTTTTTCATATGATCTAGAAATGTCCGGATATTCTGGGGTCGGGTTTGTTCAACTTTGTCCATTATTCTCAGAAAGAATATTCCTTGTTCCCCTATAGTCCTTTTGTTAAATGATGACACATCACTTGATCTGTCTCTACAGTAGAAGCGGATTTGGTTATCTGGTCTTACTGCTGCTAAAAGGATGATTGCTCTGCGCTGACAGCCTCTGCGTTCTCTGCCTTGATGTCAGTGGACCCTTACTTTTCTTGACATTATCTCTATGGAACTTTCCATTGCTTGAGTTCATGGGGCCAGGGAGGGAACTGTACAGGTTTACCACAGCAGACACCATTAACTCGTTGATAAGCCCGTCCCCAGTTATCACTGACTGAGATGATGATTTCAGGGTCCTTTGGGGGATGGAGTGGGAGAGAGGTTGCCACCTGGGGAGGGGAGGCTGGGACAGGGAGGGGAGTGGGATAGGGAGGGGGTTCGGGGTAAATATGTGATTGCTAACTGTTCTATTGTTTTGATCATTTCTTTCTTAATAAAAATTTGATCACAAAAAAACAAATACAAGTTTACCATGGTATTTTGGCATTTCACCATGCTATTCCCACGGTTACAATATCCTTTACCATACCTTACTATTCTTTACAATACTGAGCTGGGCTTTACTACACTTTCACTGTGCTTTATTACATTTTTACTACAGAAAAGTTTTATAAGGGCTATAACAACAATCTAGAACAGTTTAATGAACACAGACTCAAAATATTAAATATTACTTCATATTACCCATTTCTAGAGCCTACCATGATGGTGTGAGTGGGGAATTTGCCTCGGACAGTTTTCACAAATTCCACAAAGTGCTCAGAGTAACCGTTAGCAACATCGAGACAGATGTACTTTATTTGTGGGACCGCCTCCAGGATACTGCACAGCTTTTCCAAGTCGGCCTTCCCACTGCCTGAGCTTGCAGCCATGTGCTAGAGGAGAAAGGGGCAGAACTTAAAGGAGTGCTTTTGAATCCAAATCCATTAGCTTTTTTAACACTCTTAATGTCTTTGGTTCTTCACTTTTTTTGTTATTTAGGTTTTTTTTACATTAATTATGGACAAGTAATATTTTCAGACATAAGTCTTTCGATAAACTGCTGCATCCTGGTACTTTTTCTGTAGGTCACCTGGTCTGACTGCAGTTAGGCTATTGGAATGAGTCCAAACTACAACATGTGAAGTGATTAGATACCAAGAAGCAGCAACAACTTTTCATCTGTTGAGTTGTTTTTAAAATACCTGCATGTTGCAAATTAAAGTATAAAATGCAAATCACCAAATGATGTTCAGTAAAAGAAAAGGGGAACTGATCATATTGCTTGTTTAGCACTATAAAAGACAATCAGCAAGTGAAAGAAAGCTACCTTTAACCATGCTGGTAGAAATTTGATACAGTACATTGACTACTGTAATTAACCTTTCACAAAATACTGGTTTGTATTATGCATTGTATACTGTACATTAGCCGCGCCCATGGCAACTTTTTTTATTTACACTTTATGTTATCATAGCCAGTGCACCACTATGAGTACTGATTGATTTTAAATTCAAATTTGTTTTGGAATCAGGCCTTGTAAATGTATAATGGTGACAGCATTGACTGGGAGGAATATATTCATATTACTATACAGTAAAAACTAGGGGGCTAACATTAGCCAATCATTTATCTTCATTTGAATTAATATTGAGGATTTTGTACATACCTCTAAACACTCTGGGAAGTTGACTGCAAACTTTTTCCACTCTTCCACTGAGTAGTGTTTCTGCACAGCAATGAACAGTGTATGCTGCATGGAAACAATTGGTGAGGTGTTAATAATCAGTACGGATTATCTTTTGTTGGTCTGTATAGCTACAGTATACAGTGAAAACAAGTTAACATAATCCAAGCCCCCAGCCAAGATCGGCAACAAAAAGACCAGAATTTCAAACCAGGGCGCTCCTAATAGAGTGACTCACCCTGCACTCCAGTGCACTGTTTACTGAATGAGCAACTGGGGTTCCTAACATTAAAACAACAAAACAAAATATAGTGTGAGACGATTCCCAAAAAGCAAGTTTATGATTTCAGGGAAACCATATCAATAAGTTAACTGCTTAGTGTTAAGCTTTTTGTTGTTTATTATTTACTGTCACTTTGCCTTTTATAACTTAATACATTTAAAATGTCAAATAAATGGTTTCAAGCTGGCAGATTATTTCAGTGTTTCTGTAGGCATGAAGGCACACAGAAAGTGGGCAGCACCTACTTTAGTTAAAACCTGTGCCATTTCAAAGGTCCCAGTTGTGTCCATGTTTGCTGCAATAATAGGGATTCCAGTGTAAGTCTGCTTGGAGTTGCGGAATGTGAAGGTCCTCTGCAGAGCCACCTGTGGAGAAAAACCTGTCAGTATAGCAGCAGTATAAACCAAATCTTGCACACACTGTAAAACTTCAGACCTGTCACTGATATTACTGAAGAAAGGGTGGCTAACACTAAGTATTGTGCAAAGGACGTCATTGACTAAAGACAACACAAGGCACAGATACATCTCTCAATCTATCTGTAGAAATAAATACAATCTATTAACGTGTAACACTTCAAAGAATGCACAGAAATATGCGGGTTTGGATCTTTCAGTAGTAAACCGTATCACATTTTGAAAGTCCTACCAAGTTTGATAGAAATGATTGGAGGCACCAAATCCCAAATACCTTCATTTTTGAACGGTCAGATCCGTAATAAAGTAACTAGCATCATTGGGATCTGTTTTGGAAAGTCAGATGATTATTTATTTAAACATTTTTTGTTGTTTATTGTAGAATAATAAAAATGATGTATCTGGTTGGGAAATGTGCAACAATAAAGGCTGGGCTAATTGCTCATTGATTGTTTATTATCAGAATACTATTACAGGCTTTTCTAAGGGATGTAACTTTAAACATCTGTTCTGATAAAGATATATTGAACATTTTGTAAAATCATCATATTTAAGATGAATATATATATATTTGTTAATACAATTCTTATTGAGACATAGTATTGGGATAAAGTACATTCACATCTTAAGACTCTACAAATACTGTAAACAGTATGTTTATTCAATGCAACTATTATTAAAGCAATCTGTTGAAGGAATCTGCCAGGTTTATAACTTCAATTTCTTAGGTCATTTTCAAGTCCTAAATCCTAATTTATATATTTGGGGAAATTAGAAATCGGATGACATCCAGAAAACAACAATTTCACTTGAAAATACGCCAGCCGAACAAAGTTACACAACACCAGTGTGACTGGGATTTATCGAGAGACAGATTCATCAAAGATATGAATATGATTCATTAAGCCTAACGCAAGCCGGAGCTTGACTTGTACATGCTTTGTCACAAGTGGTATCTTGTAATGCCCTTTTGCTCAGGGGTAGTGTCTTTTCATGCTTTATTTCTTATAAAACACAGAATGCCCACGCTTTACTGAACACTACAGATGGGACATTACTCAACCATGTGGTAATATAGCCTACAAATCCTGTTGATCTTTTCTTCCAAAGTCTGTTGCACATTTAATTAAAAGTTTACTCAGTTGTTGATTCAGTTAGCGAAGTAAGTTCTTGTAATAAAATAGCTTAATGACAACAGTGTATACTTAATAATGGACGCAATGAAAAAGCTACACAAAATGAAAAAAGGCCTGCAAGACTGCATTGTGTAAGTTTTATAAATAATATTCAAATGTAGTTTTGAGCATATTTGTATACATGAGGACTTGAAGTGTAAGACTGGTCTATGGTGTTTACAACTAAGAGAGAGAACAAATAATGCATTGTGAGCGACAATAAAAAGATCAATTTTGACATTTAAGTATGCTGTTCTTACCATATTTTCCAATATTGTTTTACTGTATAATCCAATATTGTTTTATTGATGATTATGCAACATGAAACCACAAATAACCTGCAACTATAAAACAAACCCACTTGGTTTGAGGGTCCACCACCAGGCAGACTGAACAAGATTGCAATAGATTGAACCAAGTCAGGGGCTGATGATTTACAAATTACTGACAGTAGCAGGTATAAATGAGCAGCAATAGCTGACACAGCCCAGTCATTGTGTGGACAAGACCAGCGTTGTAACCAGAGCTGACATTCTACCAAGGTCAAACTCTGGTTTCAAGCTTAATAACACTGGCGTAGCAAGGATTTAACTTCGGTGGGGGGGGGGGGGGGGGGGGGGATGGTGAAGCTATATGTTATACAAGGTCAAACTTGGTTAAAAGCTTAATCACTGGCGTAGCAAGGGAGTTTCGCTTTTGACGCCAACATTCTTTGGGGGGGGGGGTGATGGTGATGGCAATTGAGATTTTCCACACATATGTAAACGGGATGTCCTCAACATCATACCTAGTTACGACCATGGATGAGACTCATATTTGACAAACATTAAGAAAGGAAAACTTGTCGTGAACCATAGGCATCTAGAAATGGCTCCCTCTTTGCCATCTTTAAATAAAAGAAGCGTGTTTTGGTGTGGCGCCAGAATCATGAGCGTTACAATCTATTAGGAACCTGCCATCTGTGAAACCAGGGGTGATCCATCGTGATGTGACCTGGCATAGATCTGATGTCAGATTTTAAAGGATTTAAAATGGAAATGCAGCACACATCCAAGGACTACCCTGGATTAAACCCCATAGGTTTTATGGGGTCCCAGATTTGTGGTTTGTGTGATTTTCTATAGCTGTGAGACACATAGTGTATGCAAGACCTTCTAAGGATGATTCCCAGCAAAGCTCTATGAATTGTTTCAGGAACTTGTGTGAAAATCAGTAACAGTAAGTGATGGAAACACACCAGGAGCTCTGTTTCCAGTTGCAAGTGGTGTGGTTCTGTTGCATGGTCAGTTTGTAGATGAGGGGGTTGTAACTTTGAGGTTCTACTGTAACCAAAAAGTCATTAATGTCCAACCCCTCACAGACAAGAAGTGTGTACAAATTTTCCAATGGGTGGCGTAGCCATGGATACACAGACAAATAAAGTTTATTTATTTATGACGTGTCAAGTCAGAGCTTTTAATTAATCATTTCCACACAAACATGTTGCTTTAGTGTGACAGTTCTCTAATTTATTGATGGTTATTTCAATTAAGGCTGCCCACAGGTGTTTAAATGTAACTGTGTGAATGAATCTGGAACAAAGGTGTCATGTTCTTGTTTGTTTCTGACAATATGTTCTAAACCTACTCTTAAAGTACCTCTTTATATTCTAAAATGAGTTTTACAAATAGGGGACTTTGCAGTTTAATGTGAGGTGGTACTTTATTGGAAAGCAATGGTACTGTGACCATTGTGTGAATAAATAATTAAAACCACCAGTGGATTAACAGTTTTGTTTTGGATGGAACTTTCAGCAAGGTCATGTGGAATACAAATACATGTTACTGTGGAAACGGTTTCCAGTTTCCCCAAGATTTAATTGACCTGTAAGATCTGGCCATAGTTTCCTTGGAGATTTTTTTACACCCTGTGTTTTGTTGGGACTCTGCTTGAACTAGTTTCATATTTTGTAGCATATGCATCTCTCTCATTTCAATATATAAGCAGTATTGTTTAATTATTTTTTGTATGATGACTGTGTTATTATTTTGGAGGGTGCGCCTCAGTGTGTAAAATATTTTGAAAGATGTATTTGGTTACAGCGAGTCCAGAACTCCTTTTCTTTTTGCCTGTTTTTTTTTTTTTTTTTTTGTATAGTAGGATGGTTTCCCAAGTTTTTAGAATACCTTATTCACTGGCAAAATTTTTACAATGGAGCCAAAACACCACAAAAACTATTTATCATGAACAACGACAAGATGTTCTCATTGTTTTTCTGTCCAGAGGTTTAGACAGGGCTGTAGAATCAAGCAGAGCTCCTGAAGCAACTGCTTATGAAATTCCTGTCGGCAGGCTGCAGATAAAACAAGAAGGAACAGCACAGGGAGATCAGAAAACATGTGCCATCAATTTCTGCAGTATTAATTGGATCCATTTTTTTCATTGCATGGGCCGTCTTGCAGGAATGACAGATTTCATAGGGGCTGAGTGCTTACTATACATTTTAAAATTTTTTCAAAAGAAATATTGATTGAGAATGCTTGACTATTGAAAAAGTTCTTATCTTGGGTTTGGTTTACAATACATCAAGTCTGCATACGCTAGTATACTATTAAAATAAATATTGAAAGAGGACATTGTTGCATTGAAAAGGAATTGTTAATGTTAACTTATGGGTGTGTGAAGCTAGCAGTTAGAATTCACATTTACTTTTGCATTAAGCACTATATTACGTTTTTTATTTGGTATTTTCTTTTTTGCAGGTCATGCACTTAGCTTCAATAATTAACTCTTTCCTCCAAAGTTTGGTAACAAAACAAATACTAATACCACTACCTGAGAGCTGTTTGTTTTGGCTAGACACTTGTGTGTTGAGATTTGAATGACCCCTGATAACAGGTTTATATGAGATAACGTATCTATATCCCTCGGAGAAACAGATAATTTAGATTTGTCTTTGCTCAGCAATGAACACATGGATTTGTCTATATAACTGTCTAAAACAGTGGTCCCAAAGATGTGTCCATGGGCAAATATGGCTGCAAGACCAGATTGTTGTGCCAGAGATGGCAGTTGACGTTTTATGTAATACTGTAGCACTGATGGTATGGGAACTGTCCAACACAATCTACTACTCTGTGTTCTCAATCTCTGCTTATGTGCTATTTCATATATATGTATTTTAATGTCCTTTTATTTCACATCTTGGAAGTAGTTACTTAAATGCCAAAAGAGAGAGATGATCACGTCCTTGTGAGAAATACACAAATGGACCTGTGGCCAAAAGGAATGTGAGAACCCCTGGTCTAATGGAACAGAATCCCATCACAGAACACTAAACCTCTGGTCTAATGGAACAGAATCCCATCACAGAACACTGAACCCCTGGTCTAATGAAACAGAATCCCATCACAGAACAGTGAACCTGGGGGTGCTTGCATAAAGATACAAATGGCTTAGACTGGCCAATGTTCAGTCAGACTTGCACAAGACAGACTAGTTTAAGGAAATTTAGTCCAAAAAAAGCTGAATGGTGGACATTTTCAGAAAAGAGGTTATATGGCAAAACGAATTTAATCAAGGCATCTGGTTATATAAACCATGTATATTGTTGTTCTTGTTATTGTCAGTATCAGTATCAGCATTCATATAAACCCCAAAAGCAGTATTTAAATATCTGTTAAAAAAATAAATAAATAAAACAGTGCAGGCACGTACAGGGGGTCCTCGTAATCCCATAACAAGCACAAGGTTAGAGTGAAATGTACAGTATTTGTGAAATATACAGGAGGCTGGGAGGGTAACATACAAGTTTCTTGTAGATTGGTGCTAAATCAACTTTGCCTAGTTAAATGCAATGTATAATTTAAATTTTACAAATATTTAACATACTAGACACTGCACTTTATAGAACAGTGTAACAATTTAAATGTAGATATATTCATAGGAGTAGACTACGTGGGTATTTTATTATAAATTAAGTGCAGCAACAATCTATTCGACTAAACGTGTGTTAAATTTCTTTTTTTTTTTTTTTTTTTTTTTTTTTTTTTTTTTTTTTTAGTTCTTCTGTTTCTCTTACATGGAAATAAACACCAGCTTGTATTAGACTGATTTAACCATTTTAAGACCAGTATAGCTCCTTAGACTAGTGTAATCCACTAAGCAACTGGCCCCAGTTGTTGAAATGATGCTGGCATCACTGCTAGCCCAGTGACATCATCATGCAGCAAGAGGGCGTGGTGTTCTCTACCCCTGTACACTACTGTTTATGTTTATAAAAATGCAGCTTGGGGTACATCACAAAAACTAAAAAGTCTGTAGATGATTTGTACGTGTCCATAATGTAATTTGTCATGCACTGCACTCTTCTTAAAGCAAGAGCATGTAATCTCCTTTACATGACAACAATTGCATATTATAAGGAAAACGTATAACCGTATAATAGAAAGAAGTTACTGAGCACATGAGAAAGTGGGTGAAATATGTCTAGTTAACGTGTTGCTTGTGATGGTGAGCGTTAAGATATTATAAAAGGCGGTTAATCAAAATTACACAAAACCATGAAACAACATATAACAAACGGATACAAAACAATACTAAACGAAGCAGCTTTGAGCTGTGGAATGCTACAGCAAAGCCAATGAGTCTTTCGAGCGTCTGTAACTTTTAATTTCTATTTTTATCAGCTTTCACTGTGCCACATGGCTTTATTTTAGTTATTTCACATTGACATTTCAATTTTAGTTTAACTCCTAATCCTGTTATCAGACCAATTATCCATTAACACTGTAAATCCAAGGCTGTGCATTAGCTTTCTTTTTTAATATCACAGTTTTAAAGGAACCATATAGTAACATACAATGTTACTATACGACTTGCTGTTGCCAGAAAGTCAATTCCTAAATAAACAGTGTAGCAAAATATATGCTTCTTTCTTAAAAATTAGGCATATGTATACTATTCAATAATAATAATAATAATAATAATAATAATAATAATAATAATAATAATAATAATAATAATAATAATTTAAAATATAGACCTGTCTTAATGTTGTATACTATTTTGCCAAAAAGAAACTCACCTCAGATCTGCTTTTAAGACTACTTCGTTTAGGTTTAAGTAGCACATCTTTAAAGTCCAGTTTGAGGTCTGCATCCACTCGCGGCATGGTTATCAATTTGTGAATACAAATTGACCCCTTTGCGTGCCTCAATAGTCACTGGTTCAGAGCTCCGGCATCCAAAGCTTGTCCTCTTTGTTGAGAAAGTATTTATAGTGAAGGAGAGGGTGTCAGTATCCAAACCTCCCATTGCTTTATTTGGAGAAGCCTGCTTTGCCAAGTTGCATAGCTACAGTCCTTCTCAACCAGTCCTGTCAGTTCAGGCTAGCGTAAGCACCTCCATAATTAAATAGGTTCGTGAGCCGCGGTCTTTCTTTGTCAGTCAGAATTCCTCAGGTGACACAATGAAATCAATAGTCCCCGGGCCACAGACAGTAATTTTTTTAAATATTGTATAACCTGACTGATTAAACGTCCCTTGTAGCTGCAGAAAAAATGTTATCAAACAAGGTTGTCAGGAGGTAGTTTGAAAAGGGAATAACCTTACTGCTATACTGTTTACGAACATCTTCTCATAATTATTATGCATAATTTATATATTATCTTGCCACCCAATGGTAGTGTGTAATCTATTTGCATTTCTATTATGATTTTTGATCTACAGTTAACCTTGGAGAATGTTCAGTGCCTCCTACAGTATGGTATTCGATTTATAAAACTGCTGCCGACTGTTACCTTATATATAGGCTACAGTATATGTGTAATCGGCCTTTTTATTATTATACGCGAAACTTTACTCCTCAGCTGTGCATTAAAGCAAATTGCAGAGCTATAAATCAGCCGGTAATTATCTTGGATTTCCTATACAGTAGTGACTAATTGTAATGTTTAGGGTTCTTGGTGTAATACATGTTGATTAAAAAAGGTTGAGGGAGTTGAGGCTAGGAATGTGATAAGACAAATAAATAATATTTGTGGTGTGTTAACATCAGTGGTGTAAACTAGTGTACTATATGCAGTGACCATTTTATCATTTACATGTCATTGTATTGATGCACATTTCCTCGCTGTTTACGCGTAGTAATTGTGTACTGTATTGTAGCGAGCTCTGTGTATGTATACTCACGAAACAAGATGCGGGAATCCAAGAAAAAGAAAACTTTGAATTAAACCGATCTGCCAGCAAAACAGCACACAACAACGTCAACAGCAGCAACCACCACCGAGGCGCTCAACGCGCTACTTGATGTTAGATCCTCCTACCGCACCTTGTGATGGTTTCAATAACGTGCTAAAGATTTCAGCAGAATAAACCTTCCGATTATTTTGTTTTTGATACCTGATCCACACAAATACTCCCTTTCTGACCATCGCAAAATGAGCTTCAATGGGTCTCTTCAGGTAAATGAAAGATGGCAATAACATACAATATAGGACAGCCAACTTGTTCTGCTGAAAAAAAAAAAAAAAAAAAAAAAAAAAAAAAAAAAAATCTCAGAAGAATAAAACACTATGTGGCCTGTGACTCAGCTGCGGGTCAGCACTAGCCTTTATAATACAAAGAACTATTAGAGGAAAATAAACAAGCCTAGTTAGCGTTGAAAAGTCATATTAAGAAAAAAAAATTAAACACACAAAATGCATTCATATTAATAACCATGAAACTTGAACAAAAAAGTCCTTAACCCCTTTTTAAAAACAACATTCTCACAAGTACTTTTCAGTTTTTCTGCTTTCCACATCCCTGTGAGATTAATGGAAAAACGTTCCTGCCCATGTTCACTCCTGTGCTAACGGTAGCATGAAAAAAAAGCAGGAAACAATGTTGTAATGAACCTAACATTGGATATGTTTGCAATCGGTTTGTGTGGTTCTTATTGCAGTTACTCAAACTATTGTGTTTTGCTTTTTTAAAAAAAAACATTTTATGGCTAAAAACATTTATAATTCAGGTTCCCAGAAAACTTAAAGTTCCTTTTTAACTGGCTTCTAAACGTAAACATGCGTTTACCACATCTGATTGCTAGATGGCGCAAAACAAAAGGAAACACGTTGCTGGACAAATCAACTTTGACCACATTAAGCTTACAGTATTAATAAACCCTACAGTAGGGTGTTGCATGCCACAACGAGGCTAGTAGGGTTAGAATCATAACAGTCGTGACAGGTAACGTTAGTTACAGCGACACGATGTGTGTTTTGTGCCAGAATTAACATTTTCAACAGTGGAAACTTACATTAAAACTGTATCTAATAACTCTGGACATGTTTCCAATGGTGTACAGCATTACAAGGAGGCCTGTGTACATGCGCTCAGTGGTGACCTAACTTGTGATTTATAACACATCTGAGCGGCCTTCATTTCGCACACTTGGTGCAGTTTGTGTAGACACTACAATGGATAGAACAATATTTTGTAATCGAAAAGGAGGGCAAACCTCTCTGTGCAAACAGTCCACTGGAGTCATGACAGTCTATAATGTTAAACACCACTACGAAACGAAACACACAGCATATGATCAGTGTTAACAATGCATCAATATGTTCAATATGTCGCCTTTAAAGTTTAAGATACAATTGATTATTGTTGAGGCGGTGGGTATAGCATTGTTTATTTGCGATAACTCAACCCTAGCCAGAGACAACTTGACTGGCAATGTAGAGTACCCATCGCCTCAACAGAGTAAAAGATGATGATTAAAAGAGCCAATTTTTTTTTTTGTTTGTTTGTTTTTTTAATTCCACCCCCACATACTGTGCGCGCAGATAGTAATGATATTCTTCGCAGTATACTAAATATAATAGATTGCTATGGTCAACATGAATAAATGCTAAAGATTTCATTTTACAATTTATTGAATTTAATGTTACTGTCATTAACATTGTTAATAAATGCCAATATTTAAATAGTATATTAAATTTACTTTTATCCACAATAGTAATATAATAAATTATTTGATATCTTTCGTTTACTTGATTGAGTGTTATTGTCACTGGCAACAGAATACATGCTAATGCACAGTTAATGTTTTTGTTGACAGAGGGAGTAAATACTAATAAATTAAGTTTGTAAATATTTAGTTGGAATATTGAAATGGATAGCAACACAATGCAGCCCTGTCAACTCTCCCTTATTTTCCAGGACTCTGTGGATATTCTCCCATATTTTGCTCAAAACTCTAATGTTAAACTACTTTATCAGCAAACTTTATTTCTGCAATGGTCATGCACGGTCTCTACTGCAAATCCTAGCAGAGTTTAAGACGTAGCGAAGCCCTGTGGCAGGCATGCACTCAATGCACAATGCTAGGCAAGCTCACTTACCCCCGTTTCTAACCCCTGTGTCAAACTGAATTGAAATTAAGTATGCACTTCATTATATTCCAACAAATTGATTTCATACTGGCGAATTGAAGCGCTCCGCACTTACACCAAAGCAATCTCCCACAATGCAACTAATGACAAAACCTGGAAGTGAGTGAGTGATTCGGTATCTATCTAGATAGATATGAATTCAAGTAATACCAGACGCAAACCTGCCAAGTGTTCCGATTTCATCGGGAGATGATATAGAGGGGTGATCTCCTGTCTGGTGAGACTCAAGACACTCCCAAAATGTTTGATAGCTAATTTCAATAAAAGATTAATGTGCTGTAGGGATTCAAGGAAATACATGCACATGGATTAGGGAGTACTTAACAAGTAAAAAACAGAAAGTACTGGTTAGAGGAGAAACCTCAAAATGGAGCAAGGTAACCAGTGGAGTACCACCGGGATCAGTATTGGGTCCTCTACTCTTTCTAATCTTCATTAATGGCTTAGATTCTGGTATAGCAAGCAAACGTGTTAAATTTGCAGACGACACAAAAATAGGAGGAGTGGCAAACACTGTTGCAGCAGCAAAGGTCATTCAAAATGATCTAGACAAGATTCAGAACTGGGGAGACACATGGCAAATGACATTTGATATAGAACAATGAAAGGTACTGCATGCAGTCAATAAAAATGTGCATTATAAATACCATGTCGGAGATACTGAAATTAGACTATAAAAAAAAAAAAAAGATCTAGGACTTGAAGTATCTTCATCTTGACAATGTGGGGAAGTGTGACAGGGCTAGGGCCCTGCACATGAAAAGGGGGCAGGGCAAAGCCCTGCCGTACAATGTGGTGTTTTGTATTCGTATTTATTTATTTTAGAACAGAGTACTCCTCAGTCCCTGTGTTTTTAATGTGTATTATAGGTATATGTTTTATTACAATTTATGTATTTATATATGTGATGGCGAAAAGCCACGTTTTGTTATTGTTTGGCAGCGAGGATGGGGAAGCCTCATCCAGATAACGTCGTGCAGAAGGTGACCATCTCCCGAGTTAATTCATTGTTGCTAATCGAGAGGTGGTCACCAGTATAAAAACCCTGCAGTTTTCCCTGCTTGGGGTGAAGAGTAGGTGGGTGTTTGAGAGGAGGAACGGGAGCAAGAGAGAGAAAGCAAAAAGTAACGAAAGTAAGAAGGAAACTGAAAGTAGGATCAGTGACCTGCTTGACCTGTCTGACCTGCTTCTTAGATTTATATCAGCCTGACCTGCTTATGAGATTTATATCAGCCTGACCTGCTTCTTAGATTTATATTTTGTGTTTGTGACTTGTTTGTTTATTATTTTATTTTGCTCTGTGAGCAGTGTTGTTTTTGTTTAATTATTTTATTTCTTTGTGTTTAAATAAACGGTGCCGCAGCGTCTTTTTGGCACCTCATTATCTGTCTCTGCAGTTCTTGCATTCTGGCCTGACATCACCCCTGTAGGCAGCCTGTTCACAGGAAGCTATAAAAAAGGCCAACAAAATGCTCGGATATATAGTGAAATTTTTTTTATTTAAATCAATGGAAGTAATGTTAGAATTTTACAATGCATTAGTAAGACCTCATCTAGAATACTGTGTTAAGTTCTGGTCACCTCGCTACAGAAGGGATATTGCTGCTCTAGAAAGGGTGCAAAGAAGTGTGACCATAATTACCTGGGTTTAAAAGGCATGTCATATGCAGACAGGCAAAAATAATTTAATCTTTTCAGTCTTGAACAAAGAAGGCTAAGCACGATCTGATTCTAGTATTCAAAATTCTAAAAGGTATTGACAATGTTGACCTAAAGAACTTTTTCGACCTGAAAAAAGAAACAAGGACCAGGGGTCACAAATGGAGATTAGACAAAGGGGCATTCAAAACAGAAAATAGGTGGCACTTTTTTACACAGAGAATTGTGAGGGTCTGGCACCAACTCCCCAGTAATGTTGTTGACACACTGTGATCCTTCAAGAAGCTATTGATGAGATTCTGGGATCAATAAGCTAATAACAACTAAACGAGCAAGATGGGGCAAATGGCCTCCTCTTGCTTGTAAACTTTCTTATGTTCTTATGTAGTTCCTGAAGAAACCCTATAGCAGTGCTCCCTGCGCAGGTCCGATTTTTATGACCCGCTACTACAGGACCCGACCCGAACCCATAACCCGCTTTAATAAGAGTTGCAACCCGACCCAAACCCACAAGTGTTTGTCCTTTACCTACTGCCTGCGTCAACTGACTCTCTCACACTCTCATATTCACAAACAGATACAGTATCTACTCTAACTCTTATTACTTTTTTATCATCAAGTATAATTTCATAGTTGCTGTTACTTATTTGTTACCTTTTTCCAGCCATTACTATATGGCTTGCACGCATATCCTGTAGATATTTACCCATAACAAGCTAGCAATGTAGTGCCTCTGTAAAGGAAGTCTGTGCCTAACAATAGCAGCTACGTTGGGTTAAGCTGTTAGGAGAAATTGTAAATAACACAAAATGTTTCTTTCGGTTTCATATTCTTTCCTTCAGTTCATGCTTAGAATACATTTCAGCTAAGCAACAGCTTTTGAATTAGGATTTACTGATACACTTCAAAATACAGGTACATTCAGTACACTTAGTTAAACGTTACCATTTGCTAATATTTACTATGCAATATGCACTCACAATGTTTTTTTGAAAGGATGCATTGAACATGTTTTTTTTAAATCAGTTTGGCATACACATACATGTGCTAAAGTGTAAGTACATTGTAGCTACAGTACAGAAAGCGTAGTCAATGCACTTATATTTTGAAGTGTTCCAGATATACTATATGAAATGAAGCATGTCACAAGTATACTGTACACTGACTCAAACTCTGACTGCTGTAAGGGTTATTCTTCCATTTGTTTTAATATTATACTGTCTTGTTACTCAACGTGAAGCTTTAATTTGATATTTAAGGTACTTTTTCTTATTTGTTGCTACAATCGCATTGTTGGTAATTTAGTGCTCATGAAAGGGGAGCGACAACTGGCTACAGTCAGACATGGTTCTACACATTTACCTTGTGACCTGAGTCAGCTCTGAAGTCCTCAATAGGTAAAAAGCATCAATCCTGTGTCAGCTAGCCCAAAAAATTGTGTAATTCAACCCACTTGGACTATAATGTATAGTTTGCTGGTCTCTCCATCAGTCATAGTCTGATTTGAAGATAAAGATCACACAGCATTTGCTTACTTTTATCTGGCAAACAATAGATTCCACCTCACACGTGTAATCATTTTAGGGCTCCAAGTCCACTTTTCATTTTAGCTTGACACTATTTGCAGTCATGTTATAGCATGCTCACTGAAACCGTTTCAAGATGAGTCAAGTTCAATCGAGCTGTATAACCAATGGCAAAATACAGTGTACCTTGCCAAGTTGTACAAAAGCAGCTGGACTTTAAACTCTGCCTACCCTGAATTGAACTGAACTCATCCAGCAGAAGAGTTATCTATGTGAACTATGCAAGGAAAACATGCAAGAAAATAAGCTCTACTCTCTTTATCTGCTGGTCAACATGTCTGTCAGCTTGCTGATAAGTAGTGTGATCCAAGTTCAGCATCAATATAAATTCTAGGCAAGACTCCTATTATCTGAAAGCATATGTGTACACAATATAATATGGTGATGGGTCAGCAATTATATGGTATAATTAAAGAGAAACTTTTGGGACGAAGTCTGTTGCATTGCTACTCCATGTAAGGGTCTGGTTTGTTTTTTTCATGAAAGCACAGCCCAACATTTGCCAAGAAAGCTTATTTTCTGACATCCTGCAAATTGTTTTTGAATTGTATAGAATGGTTGTCAAAAAAGCAATTACAATTTCTTATGTTGCTAAGCAGGGTGGTCCCTCAGTGCTGAAATATTGCAAAACATTTCTGTAGAATGAGATGTATTCTGAATTTGGGAAAAGCTCCAACTTGAATTTATTAAATTGGTTTATGTGTGTTTTATTTTTATTTTACTTTTTTTCTAAAGAATAAAATCACATTCACTTGCAGCATGGCAGTTTAGGAAGACAGCTCTCCCCCACCACCACCACAAAGAAGTTGTACTTTTGCCAAACTGCCGATGTGCTTGAATGCAACACAGTGCAGCAGGTCATTTGTGCTGAATAGTGTATCAAGAACATTGGACTTGCCATCGTTTCAGTAAAACCATCACAGACCATAAAGAAGCTCGTTGTTTCACCAGCCTGCCAGAGAAAAACAAAAGTTTAAAATCATAACCCTTTAACAATGAACTGACGCTGCCTAGTTATTGATTTCCTCCAGTTGAGAATTTTACCTGCTATTAACCTGCAGGCATACAAAATAATTTAGTGAAGAAAAACTACACTCCATGCCACACATTCAGTTGTCAAGCAAACATTGAGTTGTGTTTATAGAAACTGGTATACAATTTTTTTAATATATTATATATAAATAAATGCCAGCATTGGAAAAGCCAATACCAGCACAGGTAGATGTGTGTTTTGAGAAGCACTATAGGTCAGTTTTGTGGAACCCAGGCTGAATAGATTGGCCTATTTACAGAGTGCCAAGAATCAAAGTTAATTTAATAGTTTGGTTTTCTTACAGGCTCTGGCACGTTCAAATGGAAACCCATGGAGATGTTGGCAGAGGTAGGGAATGCCAGTCATTGATTAATAAAGTGTTTGGAATTGCTATGGCTAAAAGGGCATTATTGGAACAGTGGCCAAGCTGCCTCCAAACCAGTGGGTGACATTGCTACAGTGACACAACAGGGATTTCACAGAACACCAAAGTAAAGAAAAAAAATAGGTTTTAGTGGTTTTATAGAACGATACTTGGTTGGTTACATTAATTAGGCATCTTGCTTACACTGTAAAAAATGTAATCGCCATTTCTGCACAGTTGCTTTTGTATCATCAGTAACTGATGATGCATCCCTTAAAAATCATGGCAGATTACACAACTTTGGAGCTGCCTTTTCCTCTGTGTCTATAGAATACGGAGTAAACCTTCGTCCTGTGATCTAAGAGAGCCATTATGAACATATGGGGTCAGCAAATATTTTAGATATAGGGGAGCAAGCCCATTTAAAAGTTAGAAGCAGGACCTTAAAATCAATCCTAAATCATCAATTTTAGATGTTGTAAATCATGCATCAGTCTCTCGTCACAGAAAGAGAATGTCTTAGGCTTAGCAATATTTCTTAAATGGGAGAAAACAAAAAACAACCCCACACAAGTTACATTCCTAATGTGTGGCTTGAGTGAAAAATCTGGATAAAAAATTTCTCATTTCAGCCTTCAGCTCAGAGTAGAAACTACCAAATGTAAAATCTGATGGATTTATTATTTGATTGATTCTGTGATCCCAAAAGCATCATCTATTTTCTCTGAGGTTTGACATCCATTGCTTAATCTCAGCAAGACAGGTAACATTTTCAGCTGGTGTCATCTGGTTTCAGAGAAACATAAATCGAGCATCATCAGCATAATGAAAATGTAGCGCATGTCTATGGACAGTATCGCCCATATACAGAAAAAACAAACAAAAATCAGACCAAGAACAGAACCCTGCAGCACATCACACGTAGCTTCAGATACAACTAACAAACAAACCTATTTGAAAGAGAAGATTTAAAACCAAGACAGGATACAACCTGGCAATCCTACTAGATTCTCAATTTAGGGGAATAGGTCTAAAATTGCTAAGAACTTTTGGATCCATAGTAGGTTTAGCAATGGTTTTACTACAACAACCTTAAAAGGAGTCTGAAACAATACCAGATGAAAGATAACTATTGATACTTAAAACTGGAATATTAATCCTAGAAAATATTTATTTTAACAGTTGAGTGGGAATATGGTCTAAAGCACGTCGTGGATTTCATATTCATAACTAGATTAGCTGGAGCTAGCTGATTGAAATGAAGGAAAAAAAATATTGTTTTGATGTAGTAAAATTTGATGTTCCTTGCTTTCCAACCCTTCCTTTGCTGCGTGTAGTTTAAACACGAGGATCACTTATTTGAACCTCTGCTAAATGAAGACTTATTTTGTCACATTAAAAATACTTATTGGACCAAAAAATAAATAGAACATCCACAGGTGAATATTTAAAAATCTTTTATTAATACTTGCCCCCCAGTCTCCCCCCTTAAATATAAAAAAAAACAAAAAACTATCTATTACTATTTTACAGACAGCTGGTGCTTTTGCTCTGAAAAAGCAAAACAAAACTCATTTGTACAAAGTGAAAAAATAAACACCTCTGGAAGCAAGGCAGTGTGCTGAAATATGCCATCATAAGGCAAGCGTTTCTTTTCTTTAATGTCTGTGCAAAGAAACAGAATGCATACAAAAAACAAAACATTGTTGCTACATTAAGGCAAGCCCTATGAACAGAACACTAAAGGAAATGTCCTTGGTAAAGTGACAGTGTAGATTTGTTTGCCCACCCTCCCCACCTCCCTTACCCTCTAGCCTTTGAGCAGCTAGTATTGCACTTGCAGGTCTACTAGCACCCTCTATTCAAATCAAAGAAACTACTAGTGACCACATACCAAAGAAAGAAAACCAAGGACAGGCAAAATTTAAATTACAAACATATTACCCTACTTAGACCATCGGGCACTAAAAGTGTATAAAATTGTGATGAAATTAGCATCTGTCACGATTGGATAAACCATATGAATACTGATGCAGGGAACTAGAATGGCTAAGGACGACTTCAATGAAATTCGCTACCTCCTGTTAAAGAGTACAGAGGTTGCTTGATGTCTTTTCACAAGTGTTCAACATCATGGAATATTCAGAAACTGGAAGAGTCAAAATCAGGGAATATTTCACTAAAAAGTTAGTAAAAAGAAAGTTCACTAAGTCTAGTTAGTGAATGATGTAGTGCTGGGGAAAATGTAATAAATAAACCCTGAAATCTTTAGATTTAAAAAAAAAAAAAGTTTTAAAACATTTGGACAGAATCTCAACTTTTACAGAAATCCAAAATTTAAAACAACTTTGTACCAGGTTTGTCCTTGGTCTTTCCCACTTTGGCATGAACATTGGTCTAAGAACTAATATACAGAATTAAAGAGTCAAAAGCCACACAAATAATAATAATAATAATAATAATAATAATAATAATAATAATAGTGGTTATAAATGCTGTGGAGTTGTCTGCATGTAAAAAAAAAAGAATTTAAAAAGGAGGAAGTTCTTAAACATTAAAAAAAAAAAAACACCAATACATGCTTATGTATAGAGTTTCGAATAAAGAATAAAATACATAAAATTTCCTCCTCTCATGCAATTAGTTTTAGGCAATGGTCCAAAAAGCCAAAAAAAAAAAAAAAAAAAAAAAAAAAAAAAAGTATAATAATGCATGATTAGAAAATAAAGAATTCAAGAGTGATTACATCACTACTCTGATCAGATCAACTGATACCACATTTCTGAAAGAATAAAAATATATATAAAAAAAGAAAGAATCTCACTGTTTTTTTCAAAGTCCTTGTAACAGCTATTAATGTTCACAAACTTCCTGTCCAAGGTGACAGGTAGGTGGCGTTATGCTCACTATGAACATCTTGATTTTGCCTGAAGAAAACACAGGAATAATTGCTTTGTCTTATGTCTATAACATAATATTTCAATTGCTTTTGTACAGCATTTGTAGTGCAGTTGGATTTAAGAGGCCATGTCGTTTCATGCTGAAGTGTCAACTGACCCGTCAGATCATAGTCAGGTTTAGAAGGCTGGTGCAGGTAGGCAAATAGACATGCTGAACATGTTCCACGTCCGATCGACAAACAGGACAGGACTGTAAAAAACACAAACAGATAGTGTAAGCATGGTGTGTGGCCAGCCTTTTGAATAACAGAACTAGCAGGAAGCCACTTCTCAAAGAGGTCGGTATTTTAACAGATCTTTCTTTCGAATGTTACGCACATCAGAACATCTCTTGCTCCTCCGTACGTCCTTAACTGAAAGCAGATTTATTCCTTCAAAACAAATATTAGAACAAATTAATCAAAGTTGCATTAACTAAATGCCAAGCTGGTCCACTGCATATTGAATGTGTTTACTATTTTTTTTTCATCATTGCTTGTAGCAAGAGAATTTTGTTTCTTCAAGCCATGCGATACAGGAAACATGCATTATTTTTGTAATTAGAGACTACACAAGTCACAAAATGATAGTAATTGCCCTTCTGCCTTAATTATTGTCTGGCTTAAAACAAAACATTTATTAATGGATATACTTTAATCCCACACTTATTACACATTCACAATGCAGCACCTCAAACAATTTTAATATTCTTAATAAAATGCCATTCCAAGCTATGCAATGTGCAAACTAGTGCACATAACATGCAAAAGATCTTCACTCCATCTGGATTATAAGAGTTATTTTAAACAGGACCCTCCTTGCAGAACTCACAATCCCCCCCAAAAAAAAAAAAAAAAAAAAAAAAAAAACAAACACACAAAACAAACACACTTTGCATTTATTGGCAACTTCAGGAAGCGAGTTCCGCTAGTCAGGCAGGACACCATTCCCAACTCAAACTATCTCTTTATGGACAATCTTATGTCACCTAGAACCCACATGAACTAGGCTCCTCAGAACAACCAGGTTAAAAACAAGGTGTCAAATTTGTGTGGGGCTGCAGAAAGTAATTTAGGAGAGCTATAGTGGTTCCACTAAGATGGAAGCCTCTGGTTCACAGGGCATCAGTAGGAGGTGGAAATAAATAAAAAACACCACACACTTTAGCTAGCAATAAGGAGACAGAAATTACCTGTAGCTGGGCAGCACAGGTTTTGCAGCAGACCATGTGTCCACAGGGACAGAAGGCAGAGTTTATCCCCTCCTCACAACACACCATGCAAAGCATGGCCTCCTTCAGCTTCTGCAGCTTGTCCTGCAAGGCTTTGCTCTGCTGACAGCTCAGCCCCTCGCAGCTTGCGCAGTTGAGATTGCTCTCCGAGGACTTGAGTGGAGCGTTCTGGGAGCTGCTGTCTCTCCGAGATACAAAGTCTACAATGCCAGCATTGTACAAGGCTCGTCGCGCATGGTCGTACACCTCCTTGGACGTGCGTTTGATGTCAAAGACATATTTCTTGCCCAGGTTAATGTTCTCGTTAAGGAATAAAGACGCCAGGTGTCCCTTAAAATCACGGCTGTATTGCATCATGACAGCATTCGTTACTGTGTCGCACCTGGAATCGAAAGAGAAACCATGAAGGCCTTAGCTGCTGTAAATTGTAAGCGTCATTTAAATCAGGAACTACAGAACCAACTCCTAAATAAGTACCATGACCTTATGGATGTCCTCAGAAACATTCATCAATTGGTTTACTAGATACATAGAAAAATAAAGTTTGCCTAAAACCTAAGTTTTTAAAAAGATAATGTGGCAACAGTTTTAAATAACGCGCTATACAAATCTTTATGCCCTATGCACCAGTTTCCAAGCATCAAATTACTTGTAAAGCACAGTACATTAATTTCAGCAAAGCAGTGTTCATAGGGAGGGCTGACTGTTTCCACTTTGATTACAGCCTAAAGTGTCACTGTTCACCCAGCTAAATCCTCACCACCAGGGCTATTACGTACCTTAGGTTTTGTTTATAGACCTGTTAAGTGCAGTCTTTTGAAAGCTTTCTACAATACTGTTCTGAACTCACTTATTATTGTCCTTTATGCATCAAGAAACAGTATGGAGTATGAACCCAGAAAGCCCATATACACACATTAGTTATTAGTTTGGCAGATCTGGCAAAAAAAACAACAATTCATAATAGTAATAACTATTAGAATACAAATCCCATCTGCAAATTTAAAAAACTACTATGGAAATTTTGAATGGATTCAGATGTGTTTATAAGCAACTGTGACAGAGACAAAGTGATTCATCTCCCTCCCGACCTGTGAGGGCGCTGTGTCAAGGGAAGAGAGTATCCTGGACTGGATGGCCAGACAATTCATTCCCAGGGTGAGGCTGAAGTTGGTCATCTAGAAAGGGAGTGGAGCTCCAGTACACTAAATCATCGACCTGGAAGGCAAACTATGTGGCAGCCGCGGATTGGAGGAGCTGTTGCACTCGTTAACCAAGGGGTCATGATAGATGGTACAAAAGGGGACGTGATCTGTTCCTTGGTAATAGTTAAAGGTGAACCAAAAAGGAGGACGTGAATTTATATTGAGAGTGTTTTGTTTGTCGTGTCTAAAATATACTATTTTATTATTAGATGGCTAAACAAGATCCGGAGTGGTCGCCAAAGGCCAGCACTTAACCGGACAACACTGCACATGTTTTCATGATAAACTGTATTTGCACTATGAGCACTAGAGCACACACTGTGGACTGGTGACTGTTACGTGTCAGTGTAAAAAGAAAGGGACTGTATTATTTCGTGGCCAACCCGTGGATTACAAATAAAGCAATACACGCCACTGTATTGCTAATTATCACTGTTTATTATTTACTGCTGTTGTCATCAGGCAATTGGATTTAAATAAACCACAATTGTACCTGGATTATCATTGTCTGATTATTGATCACCTACACACTTAACCACACAACCTATTTCAAAGTGTCATTATTCAGAAATAAACAATTCGGACATACTCTAATTAAAAACATAAAACCCAAATTATCGTTATTACTGGCATTCGGGTAATTTGGGATTTTGGGAAAAAGTGCAAGGTACAATCTCTAGAATAGAGCTAAATAACCTGGATCTCTAGGCGGCAATATAAAACTAGTAAAATGTGCAATCTGTCATTATAAAGCACCTGGTTCTTTACCTGTAGAAAGCGTGGGTTTCAGTTATTGCTCTGTAAAGACCGCTCGCCGCTCGGGTGCTGATGAGCTTGAACACAAGTTCTTCGCTGTTGATAGTTTCCTTGGTTACTGTCAGGTAGACGTTCTTTCCTGATTGGGTAGCTATTTGAATTACTGGGTAAGTAATCCTAAAGCCGGGAGGGGGATAAAGGTAAATTAGAATTCTAGTCTTGTAAATGAGCATCAACATCTTGAGGTATGTAGTCCAATTGTTTTTTTTATACTCTGGTCTGCAGGCCAAAATAGATGAACCCACTTTATAAACTGTGCAGCTTCATCAATAAACAATGTTTTACACAAGCAGTCATTAACCCAAGTCTCCTAGCAACACATTACACATCTAGAAAATGGCAAATTCCACTTGTGTGAAAACATGCAGATACCAACTGCATAGATAACTTTTCTACCTTTACTCAAGCTACAGTTCTTAAGATATGTACAACTCCAGCTTTCCAAGTTCCTTTACCTGTTAATAAGACTGAAATCCTCCTTGCAGACCGATATGCCGTCTGGTCCCACTCCAATCACCTGCTTCTGCCCTTCCCCGTCCCGCACCCAGTGCCACTCCACACCATAGTTCTCCAGAGTGGATACTCTCTGCAGGACCTGGTACTCCACCGATGACTGACTCATTCCTTCCAGCTCTTTGTGCTTTGCAATGATGCTGTCAAAACAGATTTAAAAAAGTTCAGTACAAATCTCTCTTTCAACCTTAATACCTCTTAACAATGGCTTTTCAGATGCTTTGTTTTGCAGTTGCTGTCAGTCTTCTCCTCCAGATCCACACAGAGCAGCAACACAGGAAAATCCTTCCACATAAAATGACTTGCTTTCCATTAAAACAAAATTCCACATTTAAAATCTGGAGACCATCTAATACTCCATTATAATATGTCTTACAAAGCGCTTTAGCTTAAAGAAAACAGTGCTGGCCATTTCATTATGATACCAGTTTGTGTGAAAGTAGGGGACTAATCTTTCCAACAAATGCATTAAAAAGAAAAAAGTTCCCGTTTTGCATGCCTGCTTTTACGAACTCTGGCGCAATCCTATTCATTCACCCTAATTTTACATCAAAAGGAAGTTAAATGTTAAAGCTTTAGAAATGGCATTGTCTATATAAAACGGATGGGGCCAAAATGATTTACTGGTTTTCAGCCTATCAAAAGTAGACTATGCACCCAGAAGTGGTTACACGGTGTATAAAAATAATAATTTGTGAGAAAACAAGGGTTTCTTATATACATGTACATTAATTGGCTTGGTTGCAAAACAGAATTGTCAGTTTTTTGTGTGAAATGGTGGGGATCTCACTATTCCACGGATAAAAGAAACATCAGCTGGGTTATATATCTTATGTTTACCTTTATTGACGGTCATACCTTGCAGGTAAAGCACCTTTGTGTCAGAATAAAGTTTAAAACATGTACCAAGAATCAAAAGGTCTGATGTTTAAACTGCAAGATGGATACATACATAATATCAGTCCATTCAAGTGTTGTGCCTTAAGAACTCCTTAGTATTATCACATACCTGCTTTGTACCCTTGGACTGGGGTCCTTCCCACAAATTTCTTTATAGATGTACTTGGCAGTGTTCTGGTTGTAGTCTCCAAATTCCGCCTGAGCCACTTGTGCACACAGCTCTTCTGCCTGTTCAGGCAAACACTGCAGACGACCACTGTACAGGTCCTCTTTTACGTGCATGAAGAATAGATTCCTGTAGAAAAGGAGCCATCATTGAGGGTTTAATGAATGTATTTATATTGTTTGGAGGTTCTACTATATCTATCTAAACACATTAAAAGTCGAACATTAACGTGACAGCAAATTCAAAGCAGATTCATTTGATTTGTTAACTTTAGCATGCTTTATTTTTGCACTTACACCATTTGTGGGGAAACAGTGACCCAAAACAACCTTAAAACCAGGACCCACTATTTTTAACTGTAGAGAAAATAAATAAATAAATAAATAAATAAATAAATAAATAAATCTGTTGTTCCCTCTGAAAACACTCCTGTATTACTAGCAATTCATGACCTTGGCGCCTTGCCAAAAGGACTGTTGGAGATAAAAATGGTTAAACACTTAAAACACTGACTCTGAAAAGCTTAGCATCTCCCCACACCTTTATTTGTATGATTCAACTAATTCATGGACTAAGCTCTAAACTCCCGCTCACCAAACTAAAATGGCAAAGATTTTGTAATAAAACTTTCACACAACAACAGCAACAAAAAAGCAGTCTGTTATGCTCCACAATCTCTTTGGAAGGGAGGGTGGTGAGAGAGAAACAGGAGAAAGGAAACTAGCAGGAACTGCTAGTCACATGCCAGAGCAAGACACAAACATGTTTTGAATGGTTGTTAGGTCAGTGATTATGTTGCTGTGAATCACTGTGTAGGTGGAGGTAGTTTGTAGCTAAAGAAGTTAAACTGTGGCTACTGAAGAGTTTGTTTACCACAAAACCCATCTTTTATATAAGCATGTAATATCCATGCACTTCAAAAGCAAATCTGGAGGATCCGATGTGGGTTTAAGAAAGAAAGAAATTTGTCACAGGTGATAAACAGATTAAAGTGTTGAAACCCTTACATTAAAACGTGTTTACTGTATGTATAGGGGGTTGCTTCACACAATTTTCATACCTTCTTTAGAGGGGTCATATTTCTGTATGCTTTCATGTTAATAAAAACCTGTTTTGCAACACATTAAGAAAAAAAAATAAAAAAATGTAGTGGTATTTAGTGAGCTTGCAATTACTGATAGCCAAGGACTACATTGGCAAAAATATGTTGGAATGGAAGAAGCAGGCAGTGATAAAATGTTAGACGAGGTGTACTCACTTTAAACCACCTCACTGCATGTAAACTAGGTAAGGGACACACCTTTCTTAAAACCCCTGCACTGTTGACAGCTGAACTGACAAAGAACCTTCACACAATCAATTGTGAATTCACAGGGGGCTGCCAAAATGTAACAGAAACATTGGACGGTCTTGTTCTTCCTGTACGTCTCCTTTGACATTTCATTAGCCAGCCCATTTCAAAGCAAAATAAACCTGAACTACTATAGGAAAACTGTATCCAACAGTCTTTAATGGATGAGAAGCATTGACTTCAGTCAATGAACAACCTGCTTCTCTACACTCTTTTGTCAGAGAAGTAACCTGAAATGGGTCAATGTGTTTTTATTGTGTGTCGATTTCAAACCGTAGTTAAGCCATTGACAATATTAAGGACAATTGCCACATTTATGACCTTAAGGCATAGAGACCTGCATTGAACTAGACGATTTACCTTTTAGAGCAGACTTTGAGAATGTTGTCTGAGTGTTCCAGCACATTAGGCCTATGCACTTTGCCAATCTGAAGGGGGTCACAAGTACATTTCTGCAACCCTACAGAAGACAATCATGGGGACAGGCAGAATGCCAGTCTGGCCTAGATCCATTCAAACCAAATTCCATTTAAATGCAAAACAAGCTTATGTGTCTTATAGTCAGGTTCATAAAGTACTCAGTATAGAGCTGTCCCCCCCCCCCCCCCCCCCCCGAAATGTCCCCCCCCCCCCCCCCCCCCGAAAAGAAACGCATATTCAAAATAATAACACGTTTATTTAAAATAGTACTGTACGTACTTGTGTTAGATCTTTACATTCACATGTTCTACATCATATACAAAGTAGTAGTGCCTGCAGAAAAATTAATTAAGAGGCAACCGCAGGTCAATTAAAATACGCCTGCATACATTTGTTATGGTTTTGCATTTAAATAGTTTTTATTTTTATTTATTTATTTATTTTAAAAAAGGCATTCATAGGCACTCCAGAAGGACGGCATTGACGGGAAAAATATATAAAAAAAAATACAAAATGCACCCCAGCACGAGTATTGTTTGGACCCACGGTTTGCACTATTATCAGCGATGTGAATGCAACAGAAGCCGCTGCTAGATTACAAAAACAATCAATTAAAACTTAGGCTGGGCAGTTGTTAACGTAGTATGTTTGTTAGCTCTATTACATTATATTCAGTGAAAAAGGCAAGAGAACCAGATCGTTTTTAGTTTGGTTTAATATAATAGAGGCTAATGTTCCCATTGAAGTAGACTACAATATTTGTTTTTGTTCATTAAGAAGTTATCTTTGAAACTAATGCTCAGCTTTCAAACCAAGCAGCGTAAGAAGTTGCTTGTATCGTTCATGACATTTTTCAAAATCAAGTACGCTTATTTGTGTATAAAAAAATGACAACAGAATTGCAGCCAGTGTCATCTTCAAGGCACTCATGCTGAAATCGTAAAGCAGGCTATAAACATGGCAGCGGACTGTCTCTTTAGCGCACACGCAAGAACTTGTAGACTTAATAGAATGGTGTTCAGATTTTATAAAGAAAGCATTTTATGTGATTTTTAACTAGGAGGTACCGGCGTTATGACTGCATGCCCAGAGATTCTGTGGCTGTGCCTCCACACTGCGTGCATGCCCCGTACCTACCTACCCTATAGGGACGTGGCATGATGACTTTGAAACCACACCCATTATAGTGCTTTAGTGTGGTATAGCCTTTCACAAAGGCAGTGATGGTTCAGTGCAATCTCAGAACTACCTTGCAAGGTAGTTCAGAGACGACAAAATAAAGATGGTTCTGTGGCGGTACAAGCAATTCACACAAACCTATAAGCTGTTTACTAATGCTAATTAAAGTTTTTTTTTTTTATTAAAAAAAAACAAAAAACACGTAAATAAAATCAACACTTTAGGCTTAAGGCCATAATCCTTTATTTGTTTACTGATAACACAGAAGACCCCAGACAGCGAGTCTCTTGTCATTTATCCAAAACTTTAAAAGCATTCTGCAACAAAGGGTGTTTCCGGTATGAAGTGCAATTCCAAAACTTCTGAATAAAACACCCACGAAGTGGCCATTTTACAATGACATCAAAATGTCTCCTACTTGCATAAGAGCACAGACATGCCGTATTAAAACACAACCCAAAATTAGAGGAACAATTTTCTAAATATTAAAAGTACAGTAAATGCTCCATATTTGCACACTAGTTTGGACACCCAAGGATAACAGAAGAATAAACTTTACACATATAACAATGCTACTTGTAATAAAAGTATCAAGTAACTGGAGTGTCTCTTTGTGCAGTTTTGCAAGACAACCTCCATTACAGTTTACTGCTAAACCCTTAGAAATCAGCGCTTGCCACTTCAATTAAATATTTGTATGTGTATGTAGGAGTGTGTCAGACTAAATTAGTACAGCCTTCTGAAGCCACACTTAAGGTTCCTCCTTTTCAGGCCTCTTTCAACAGAAAGTCCCTTTTAAGTGAAACCAAAAGTTTCTGCCTGGAGACTGAATTTGCTGACCAATCAGGAATCACATTTCATGTTTTTAGTCTCTGCATCAACAATATGGGTGAGATTGTCAGAGAAATCTGAACTATTAGCAAGAGTTTACTTACAGTCACTGAACTGAAGTGACACTATGCAGACTCTTGCCCTACTAGAACAGAATAGACACCTTTAACACAAAGAGTTAGCCACACTTTCCAGAAAAAAGAGGAACAATAGAAACAGCTGACACTTACTTATTACTCATGATCAGCAATGTTTACCAAAAACTCAAGTGTGTCTTGTACTTTGTTTTTTTAGCCACGGTATTTGTAGATCTTCTCTACCAATTTATAAAGTGTAATTAATATACAGATTAAGTTCGCCAACAACGCCAACAGTACTGCTTATTAAATAAATTTCCCCATCTCACTGCAAAAAATGGTTTTGAAACACTACCGCTCTTAAAAATTACATGCTGATTTTAGGTTCAGTTAAAGTTTTAGTACTTTCAGTCTAATTTTCCAGAAGGCAGTTTCACAGAAAAAGCTCTTTTATTGTAAGTCACAGCTTCTGTACAAAAGACTATTGTCCGTTGTTAACTAAGAATAGAATCATTACCAGGCTGCGACTCTGAAAACAAAAATTCTTGCCGAGGACCAAAAGCCAGTAAAAAAAACAAAACACAAACCACAAACGGTTTTAGAATTTAGCAACCAAAAGCATGTATTGCCTTGAAGAAACCCTAGCAAAACATTCAAAAGGTCGCAAATAAGGCTGCCACCTTTAAGACGTGTAAATGCCTCAGTTTACTGTGAATACATGTTTATAAAATCCAGAGACTATAACATTAAAAGTAGTTGTATCAGTTTTCCCCAGATATATTTTTGTATTACTTAACAAATCGCATCCTGTGTCACTATTAAAAACAAACTAGTTCTAGTATAACAGCAGTTCCTTATTATTGGGAGAGCAACTGTTTACTTACGCAAATTAAATTGACAACCAAGACAAGCTGCTTCCTGACCTGCATCCAGCTGAAAGGTTTCAGCATTCAGACCAGGCTGGACTTGTAGAGAAACCATTTGTGCATCAGTAAATCATGACTCTTCCTTACTTGATATCTATTGGGATACAGTTCAGGTTCTGTATCCAGATAAACTAAAGCACAGCACAATGGTTTGGTCCACGAAATGGTTCTGGAATGTCTTACATTACTACACTTACAAAAGTAGACCATAAATACCATAACAAATTGGTAAACATACCGTACATTGTTGATATATTGCATCATGGCTTTGATTTAGATTCCACATTTAAACATATAGCATTTTATAAAAACAAGTTGTCGTTTGAAAATATAAAATGCATGCGACGCTACAAAACATTTCTTACCACTAAAATACACAATTGTACTACTATAAAATGAGATATATGTAATAATTAGACACACACTAGGATATAAAACATGTCTCTGAATAAAGTTATATAACCTGTCACTGCTTTACATGAAGGCACCGGTAATCCCTCGTACCACGTGGCTGACAAAGCAAAACAAGTCTAACATTCACACGGTCTGTCTGCAGTTACACACCGAGACAATGCTGGAATAAACAGAATCCTACACCCTTGGAGACTACAAACCTAGAATGTGTCATCTCTCATAAAAATCATGCAAGTTAGACACAGACACTCAGTGCTATATTTACAAAGCTCTACTAAAACATGTCAAGGACAGGAATGGAATACAAATATGGCTTATGTTTTACAGCATGTGGTAGTTTAAGGTATAAAGCATATGTACTATTTAAGAGCACAAGTACATATAAAATATATTGGTTTAGAAATATGCCTGGTCTCTGCCTTTTTAGAAGGCAGTAGGCATTCAGGGCAAAACATGTTTGAACATGTGTGTTACAAGCATTTGGATTGTTTTGAATTAACAAACAAAGCATGGGCTAATTATTAACAAACAAAGCATGGGCTATATATATATATATAATATATATATATATATTATATATTATATAGATATATATATTTAATATATATATGTAAAGTTCAAAAACAATAGTTTTTCTAGAATTTATACTTATATGCAAGTATTAAGTTTTTTATTTATGAAAGATTACTTCCTCGTGCTAACATCACAAAAATCTACCCGTCTGAATTACGCCAATCCGTGTGTAAATTTTGCGACAGGGAGTGTCTCACCCTGTAAAGTAGGTGGTCATAGATAGATTAAGGGACATTTCAATCTGTAAAAGCACATGCAAAGTGTGCAAATATTGGTAAAGAAATTCAAATTGCAATTCAGTCTTGAATCAGTCATGTAAAGGTAGCAAACTAGTATAATGGTACATTTTGCATAAAATGCCATCAATGTCAACTATGTAGGAGACATTATATAAAATGAATACAGAACCACTTATCAAATATAAGAAAGAAAAATGAAAATGAACCAATAGTTCAGCACTTTATAGGGAACAGACACCATGGGTGAAAATTAAGTTTGATAATGTACAATATAGAAGAATAAAATTAATGAATAAATAGATTAGAGACCATGATGAGGATTTAAATAGAAAGTTGTAATAGACTGTTACATTATCTACATAGTGAATGGGATCACAAAGACATTTATAGAAGATTATAAAAAAAAATACTAGACACTTTTGATAGACATATACATACACACTTTCTGCTCAGAGCCAATTTCTCAACGTTTTGGTATGTTTTAATATTAAAACAAACATTGGAGGTATTTATAGGCTTTTTGATGCCATGGTAACCACACTTATTTCTCTTTAAATCTAATGTCTTTGATGTAACAAACTACTGTTCCTTTCAAATTCTTATGCTCTTAAAATAGCACCATGGGTGTCGAAGTGGAACTAATCCCAAACAGAAGTACAGTACCAGACTGCAAACAAGGGCTGAAATGGGGAGCTAGTAGGGCTTGGGTGACCATAGCATCTGTTAGCAAAAAGCAGTCAAAAAATGACAAGCACGTGCCACTATAAACTTTACTCCACACCTGCTCCACCAGCCACAAGTAAGACAAAAGTGAACACAAGACAAGGGTCGCCAGATCACCCTCCAGACCCCAGCTGGTTCCACGCATTTGTGCAGACAACAACGGTGCGAACAATACACCAAGGAAAAAAAAATAGAATAAGCAGAGCCTCAGACTGACAGAAAATAGTTATGCCAGAACACAACGAAAACCGTTGAAAAATATTTCACCCAGATTCGCAAATACTGCTTTTTTAAAAAATGTATTTATTTATTTTATGACGTTTCGCATTTAGTTTTGCTGTTCACATAAACATGCGATTACGAACAGAGTTTTAGTAAACACGGCGTTTCTTATATAGTCTGCTGAACCGAGTGTATCACATAACATTTCCACTTTAAATAATGAATGTACATGTACTTCGAACAATTGTTTTTCTTAGCTCTAACATTACCGATAGTGGTTACACAAAAGGAACTGTGTTAATAGGCTCATTTTGTACAGGTTACTTTTCTTACAATATCTTTTGACGCATATGGTTTAAAAAAAAAAAAAAAGTTTGTGGTTACATCTTGGCTATTACACTTGATAGTGACAAACTAATACAACTGTACCCATAGTATAACAAATAAGTCAGATCGAATTACAGTTCAGCCTTAAACTACATACGCTGACACGTTAAGACATTTCCTATTCAATTTACAATGAAGGGCGGACGGAACAGTAAAGAAACTTTAATGGTGATCTGCTTATAGTGGATACAACCGAGCAAACTTGACGTGAGAGACTGCAGACTATGGTAGTTACTTTTGTTTATGCGAGAGGGAAGCACCACTTCCTGTTGAGTTGGAATGACCAACAATAACACTCCTCAGCCGGGGTTACTACAGGACATACTGTATTATAACAGAACCAGCATTTCAGTGTGGATCGCCCCTTAAGGTAAATGCTGATATCAAAACCTACTTTTAAAATATGTGTTCTTCGGATATTAACGTTAACACAGCAGGAAACTGATCGTGACCGGAAGTTTTGTACGACTAATGACTGTTATATATGGTGTGTGTTTTGATTCTTTTACCAATTTTTTGAGGAAAAAAAAAGTACAATGTAAAATGGTATACATAAAATACACTATGTATAGTGGCAGTTTCAACCTGCGAGTGCACTTGTATTCCACCCATCAAATCCCAATGGAGTAGAACTCTAGAACAGAAAATTACTTGCATGGAGACGCACCTAGTTTGCTCCTGTTGTATGAGATGTGGCTCAACAAAGAACTTCACTCGCAGCTTCAGTCTGCAGGGTGCAGGGCTGTCCACCTGCTGGGAGATCCTGTTCCTCAAATTCAGCCATAAACTCTCTCCTTTGCTGCCCGAGAACTGGAGCCCAAAGTAATCCACCTCTATTATTCCCAATTTTCTGCAAACCTAAATAAAACGTGGAAACAAGATAATAAAATGACAATAAGAACCGGAGATGTAGCTGACAGGGAGGTTTATTCTAGTCCATGAATATACATTGCTAACTTCAAAAATTCAAAAGGAACCGTGGCAACTGCAGCCATTTAGCCGGAAAAGTAAATCCACTTCTATAAATGGCGATCAAAAGAAAATACCTTTAACTGCATAACTGGAATTTACAACATTGAAATAAATACTGCAATACAAAACACTTGAAGAAATAACAAACACCAGTATACTGTGGTCACCATGGTAGCATTAATATAAAATGGATGGGGTGTTATACAACTGTCAGCAAAGTTGAAAACCTCCACGGTCAGCTGCATACATTTCGGTTATTTGAAGAGGATTTCATCACGGTCTACGCAGGGACATTATTAAATCTTAACGGTAAAACGCCTCAACCCGCTAACAGACAGCCAGGTACTGCTATACTACAAGCATTAGGAGAAACTTGTATTACCAAACTGTATAGTTTGTTGCAAATGCACACTGGCTCAAGTACTCTTGTAAACCTTTGCTGATAAAAATGTTATCATTTATACGTAGTAAGATTTCTTGTTCAAATAAATTGCTGAATGAATAAAACATGAGGATCCACTGCAGAATCTCACTGTCAAAACGTCTGTTCTGTGAAATGAACCAGCACACTCTTTCATTCTAGCTCAAAGAAGTATTTGTGCAACAAACGGAAGCAGAGTACAAAAGAAACACACACACAAAAAAAACTGATGATGCTTAGGATTAACTACAATGCAAAATGAGTTCCACTTAGAATCCCAAAGAAATGCTGTAGGCAGCTAACAGAAAGACTAATAAAAAAAGGTAAAATACGCGTACTGTAGGGTACTAAATCGAAACAAAGCAGACGAGTACTCTGCTACGCTACATCGTTAATCGCAATCATGTCATTTTGAAAACGTAAATAACGTAACGTAAATAAAGCTTATCTTCCCTATTTGAGTTCAAATCATTTAAAAAAAGTTCTTTAGAATAACTTCACACGGCATTTAACACTCAGAAGAAACAAAACTGCTAATACAAGATCTACTGTATAGAGAGAAATCACATTGAGACAAACCATGTGCACGCTGTGAATGAAAATTGCAAATTAAATGAAATGTAGATAGTATCGACAGTAATGTCATGCCTACACTTTTCATTTTAGTTTTAGGTGTACCCCTATTTCTGCCGTTTCACGATGGAAACAAATTAGAATTAAAGATGTGCAGCATGTAGCATTCTCTACTCTAGTACATGCATATTTACACAACGAGGAAAAAAGTATTATCCTCTTCAAAGAACCATCGAGGCACATTTTCCTACCATATATACTGGTAGAGCGTGCAAGGAGAGACGAAATAAACAAGCCAAGTCTTTGGCTCCAAGCAATACCTTATTTAAGCAATCTTCTCCATTTGCTTTCGGATCAACTTCCACCTCCATAACCACCGAATCCGGCCTCGTAACAAGGCAAAGCATTTTGGTTTCAATAAGTTGTCTTTGGTCTTTCGTTCCTTTCTAAAAAAAAATATAAACACGTGTATATATCTTCCTTTAAAACCCCTACATCTGACCCCTTTTCACTTCCCAAGTCCTTCTTCAGTATCACACATCTCTGATCTCCCAGCTGTATTTCTACGAACTGACATGCAAAATACCACAACCTCATCCAATACATCAGCAAACCCCAGCACACCCAATAGAAACATGTCTCTCATTTGTCCCAAAGCTCGCTAGCCAATTGCAAGTACGGTAATTCAGCTCCGGAGGTAAGGCATTATATAGCAGATTGTAGAGGTCCAGTGGAGACCTCTCACGGCAAGCGTTTAAATTGGCAGTCTACGTTTATGGTTTTTGTTTTGTTTTGTTTTGTTTTGTTTTGTTTTGTTTTGTTTTGTTCTTATTTGAAGTTAAAACTAATTTTAAAAGGCGTTTTATTTTAATTACAAAAAAGTGTCCTCCTTCTAACACCGACATGCTCCTACAGTAAGTAAATAAACCATATGCTATTTTAATAAGTTATACCTATGATTTTCTGTAAAAAAAAAAAAAAAAAAAAAAAAAAAAGCTCAGAAAGAAAACGCGTATTACAAAGCGTTTTTTCTTATAAAACTTTTTACAAGAAAACCTATTAGCGTAATATTTCCAATGTATTCCTATAACTGTGCCCACCAGCTGATAAATGCGGCCGGCAACTCTTCCAGCGCTGTTTTCAGCAGTGCCTTGCCCAACGTCTCCAGGAAAATTCTACTCACATCCCCTGATTTCTGCTAGGTGTTTTGCCAGGCAATTTCCCTGTGTACACTTGCATATTCCATGCCTAGCTGGATTCAGCATCGCAGGTTGCCATATTTTTATGCCACACTTAGCAAGTTTGTTAGGTATTTACTGCCTAAAGGGCCAGCGTCCTCTGAAGTGTTCATCCACTGTAATATTTAGTCCTGTGCTGTAAACATTTCTACCCATATGGCCCTGTATGCATGCAAGTTATTTCTACTTTGCACCAAGTACACACCCATCTTCCAACATGGTCATTTTCAGTATTATATTTTCGATTACTGATGTTATAATCATAATATTTATTTTTACATAAATAGTGGACCTCTCATAGTGGACTCTCATAGTGGACCAACATCACAAAACGCTTTACAACATACAAGACTAGGGTGTGTGAACTGCATCAGCTGCAGAATCCTCACAAGAAATTCTCACCCGATAGAAGGAGCACAAGGAGGTTAAGCGACTAGCTCGGGGTCACGCAATGAGTCAGTGGTTGAGATGGGATTAGGCCCAAGAACCATTTTGATGACATTGGAATTCGAGAGCCTACGTTTATTCATACGTGGAGATGCTGCCCATGTTATATTTCCATCTTTTGATTTGAATGTTTTATCCACATTAGAAGCAGTGGGCTGGTGGATAGAGTTCGATTTTTCTTCATGCATTCAAAGCTACATAGATAAATACCACGGTCATATGTTTATATTTATAAAACTGCTTGGAAAATTCATTCTCTTTGATTGGTTAGCTGCGTTCTGTCAGCCATCATTTAATCCACACAACCTTTCAACAGACAAATCACCTTTGATTCAAATTCCTCCGCCACTTATCTGTCCTCATTCTATAACATTAATATATATATATATATATATATATATATATAATATATATATATATATATATATATATCTTAACTATGGGAAAAAACAGTTAGACCCAGAATCAAATTTTAATGTTTTTAATGGAACTACTGTTGAAGAACGGTATGCAGATTGTTTCCTGAACCGGATATATATATATATATAGATATATATATATATATATATATATATATGATATATATATATACTACCACTGTATATGCACGTTAAAGTTATGTGTGCAAAAGTATGTATGTTCAAAAAGTGTTATTCATATCAATACATTTTTTTAATCCAGTTCGAGTCCAGGCTATTTCACTGCCGACCGTGGACCAGAGCAGGCCTGTCTGTAAGTTGCCCAGGGCTGCGTGGTCCCCCGACGCTGTAGCTAGAGGGTTTGCGACATGGCAGGCTGCGAGTGTAAAGACGCGGAATGGCTGATGGCGCACATTATTAGAAAAAAAGAATTCAAAATTTAAAAAAAATATGTGTTTATTACACATAAATAAAATACATTAGATTTTTTTTAAAAGTTTGTAATATAAACCCTATGTGTGGGAATTGAACCCAAGACATGCTACCAGTGCTGACGCCCTAGCTTTCACACCACAAATTTGTCATATAATTTTACAACATTTGCTAGTAGTATAGCAGTAAAGTTAGTTTTTAACAAGAGACGAACAAGATTTTGTAAGTAATGATTATGTATTATCCCGATTTCATCTGATTTCATCTTTCATCTGATTTTGCAAACTATCATAATAAGCTTGATCCGTTCATTTAGAATATTATAATATTTTGATGTTTAGGAAGTAGTGCTCAGGGACAAGGTGTTGAATTCTCAAAATGCTTGTTTTATTTAAAACTACAGATAATTCCTGTCGGGCCAGACACCAAAATGATAACCCTACGTTTTAGTCTTGGCACTTTCACTGCTTGTTCTCTCCAGTCACAGCTCACACGCTTGCTCAGTTGCACCCACAGTTTCTCATTCAAGTTCAGTGCTGGACTGTCACCCCCTTATATATCCTCCTGTCATTTCCCGTCACTGTCCAACTCATAAATCAGTCAAATCCATGCTCTGCAACCCCTGAAAAAACAACAACAACACACATTCTCCCCACTCATTCACTCACTCCCCCTTCCCATGCTAAGTAATGGTGTGACCCGTTCCCCTTACAATACACGTAACATAAAAGACAGACGAGACAAACTGAACAGACAACAAGTCCTGCAACAAAGCAATTGTCTGAGACGTTACAATTACCTATATGGTAACAGTATCCTGGTAGACGGTCAGCATGGTTTTAGGAAAGGGAGATCATGTTTAACTAACCTGCTTGATTTTTTTGAGGATGCAACATCGACAATGGATAATTGCAAAGCATATGACATGGTTTATTTAGATTTCCAGGAAGCTTTTGACAAAGTCCCGCATAAAAGATTAATTCTCAAACTGAACGCACTAGGGATTCAAGGAGGTGCATGTACATGGATTAGGGGGTGGTTAACATGTAGAAAACAGAAAAGTACTGATTAGAGGAGAAACCTCAAAATAGAGCGAGGTAACCAGTGGAGTACCACAGGGATCGGTATTAGGTCCTCTGCTATTCCTAATCTTATTTAATGACTTAGATCCTGGTATCGTAAGCAAACTTGTTAAATTTGCAGACAACACAAAACTAGGATGACAAACATCATTGCAGCAGCAAAGGTCATTCAAAAAGCTACTAACAATCAAACAAGCAAGATTGGCTGAATTGCCTCCTCTCGTTTGTAAACTTTCTATTCATCTTATGTTCTTATATTTTTTTATTTGAAAGTAAAAATAGTTGAAAGCATGACGACCTTTATGTACAAGAACTGTTGAGTATTTATTTTCGTTTCATACAGTATTAAATGGCAGTGTTTATATCTGATAGTGAAAAAATTATATCAATATAGATAAAGAAATAAATACATGTCTATGTTTTGATTTATGCATTCATTTCTTTCTTTCAATAATTATGTATTTTTATTTATTCATGTTTTACTTTTACCAAAAAATATAGGCTATCCTTCAGCATAGCTAATTAGTGTTCCTTTTTCTCCAGTGGGGACCGCAAATACCGTTATTCTCATCAACTGGTATCGAGAGGAACCGTACTTTCTTGCACCAGTAGGGACCACAATGACTGTTACACTGACAAGAAACCAACATTTATCAAAGGTGAAGATCAGAATCTCAGAATGATGAGGAGGAATGAAAAAAATATCCAGAATTTCCAAAATGTATAAAAAATAATTCCAGAGAATTCTCAGCTGGCTGACTTCATCTTTCAAAATACTGCTTGTCTCAACTAATCGTGCAGCACTGACAGTATACCACAAAACGCTTGCAAACTGAATATTATAGTTTCAAATCCCACACATGACAGGCCTATATTTATTTATATATATATATATATATATATGTGTGTGTGTGTGTGTGTGTGTGTGTGTATTTTTTTTTTTGCAGGCAAATGTTCCATTTTAAAACATAAATAAATAATTTAATATAAATTATATAAACGTCACAATAATTGCATTCCCTGGTATATTTCCATGTTGACAAAACAAGTTGATTGTCATTAAACTCAGATGCGATGCATGCAACTAGCCCATTTTAAAATATTAATAAATCGTTTAATATAAATGATACAGACGTAAAAATAAATGTGTTCCCTAGTGTATTTCCATGTTGAGAGTCTTCCTTTTCAGGGAACCGGGGTTACATCCGTAACCTAACGTTAATTGCCATTAAACTTGCCCTGTAATATACATGTGCATGGAAAAAAGTGCCCGGGGTTTTCAAAAATCTGCAAAAAAAACAGGAGAAAAAGAAGGAGAAGGTCATTTTTACCTTACTTATCTTACTGTATGACATGTATTGACTTTGTTTTCTACTAAGAGCATTGGGAAGTACAAATTAAAAGTGAAATGGTGCTTTTGACTGATTTACTTTTGCTGCACCAATACCCTGAAAGCATGTATAATCTATCCTTGCTCTATAGAGTCTGGCAGTTCTCACTGAGTTTAACAATAAATAGTTTTTTGACATCCATTGCTTAATGTCGTCCAGACAGATAGTACGGATATTTGCTATTGAGGTGTCACCTAGTTTAAGGGATAAATATAATTGGGTATCATCTAAACAGCAATGAAAATTGACCTCATGTCTACAGATAACATCACCCAAAGGCAGCATGTTTAGCAGGAGAAAAAAATTGGCCCAAGAACAGAACCCTGTGGGACGCCACATTTAACTTCTGATAAAGCAGAGGGATCTTCATCAATTCTAACATATTGAGACCTTTTTGAAAGATAGGATTTAAACTATGACAAGACACTATCTGGCAGTCCAACAAAATTCTCAAGACGTCCAATTAGAATTGAGTGGTCAATGGTATCAAAAGCTGTGCTTAAGTCCAAAAATGATTTCTAAAACCTGATTTGGGTCACTAAGTATATGGCTTTGAAAGGGTTTAGCTGCAATGAGTCGTGTACTCACTTGTTGATCCTTTTAAAAATGTAAATCAATTGATGTGGTAATATTAATCAGGCTTTAAAAATCTTTTTGCAACCTAGTTCTTATTTTGCCCCTTTTGAAAATCATGCTGTTTGTATCAAATAAACCAATGAACACAAACTGCTAAATAAGGACCACATTCCAGCAACATGTAGCAAATTTTGAAAGAACGTGAGTAGTATTATTACTACAGCTAACGTCAAAAAGTTATGATGGATAACCTTTTGACCTTATGATTATGATTATGAATATTTATGAATATATAATGAGGGGGTATGAATATATGATGAGGGGGCGTGAATATATGAATATATAAATATATAATGATGGGGATGTGGATTTTATATAGGAGTAGGGAATATATATATAAAACAGGTGCTTATAAAACATTGAATATTTATAAATGTAAAGAGTTTGAAATAAAAATAATTACTGTTGGTAGGATTTGAACCCACGCTGACAATTTAGTCAAATGGATCTTACGTCCATCACCTTAACCGCTCGGCCACAACAGTTTTTCTTAATGTGCTACTAAATAGAAAATAAGAATTAAGCTTACCGGGGTTCTGAGAATCATGACGGGTGTTTGAGCAAAATGTCCAACCCCCAATCTTTGGGGAGCCTACTAAATAGGCCCACAGACCCTTTTGATTGAAGGAGTCTGCCGCCATGTCTTCTGCAAACTTTAGATACTTCTCTGAAAATGCCATTCTTGAACCTTGCGATCTCGAGATGGATTGGACCAGTGAAGAAATGACCCAGCTTATAAAAGACTTTGAAAATGTCCCCCTCCTCTACCCTGCGGATTCTGACGACGTCGACGGTCCTTTAGGCATCTCTTCTGAAAAAGTATTAAAGATCTCTGCGGGTCTCATAGCTTCTCTATTGGAAGTGATCATCGACCGCGATATGCTGAAAAATTGCAGCGGTTGCGAAATTGATCACCCGAGCCAGCTGAGACACAGCTGCCTTTTTGAAGCGGACCTAAATTATTTTGATCAACATTTTGAAGAAATACCAGAAAAACTACACGTCCCATGGCTGAAACTTCTGGTAGAAAAGCTCTAGCTTGTTTCAATTTCCATCCATCTTTGACGAGACTTCAGAAACTGGTGGAAGATATTTTAGCGGAGCTAAGACCTGAACGCTGCATTCGACATAAACTGCGCCTTCTACAAGAAACCTTGGATGACAAGACCCGAGACATTGTTAACAAAATAACTAAGACTTTTTACCACCGCAGCTTTACTAACCCACAAGCTCCTTTAGTTTATTACGGAGCCTATGACTTTGAAAATGGGGAACGTCCAGACTTCGGTCCAACTGCGAAAAACCATGGAGGGGCTGCTGTTTGAGTTAATAGCGGCGAAAGTGGCATGCAAGAGACTCTTTCAAAACCAGATCCCCGTAAATGTTAAAATGTTCAACAATTTAAAAAGTGTAACTGATTTAATCCATCAAGATGCTGGTGCTCAAGAATGGCTAGAGTTGGTAGATACGCATGTAAAACAGTGTAACCTATTAAAGGCGTTTTTAATGAATATATTACCTAAGATGTTTGATGATATAGAAGAATGCAAATGTGCTCATATCACTGTTTTGTATGCTTATGTGACGGATGTCTTTTTTATAACATGGCAATGTTTTTAAGAGATGAAGATATATCGAATATTGTACAAAATGTCGTGGATTATTTAATGACTAATCATGAATGTTTGTGTAAAAACTTTACACTTCTTCTAAAATGTCCTAATCTTCTTGATAACCTTTGAATAAAAACTTTTTGAATTACTGATTTGTAGCAGTTGGGTTATTTTGGTTAAAGATGGCACATCGGCGTATGAAAAAAATATACTACGATCCAGCAAATCCTGGAGGGTTAGGAGGGTTACAGACTCTTCAAAGGGCTATTGGGTCTGAAGGGCCTAAAGTCTCTGAGAGGGCCATAACCGCCTTTTTATCAGAGCAAGACTTGTACACGCTGCATAAACCCTCTAAAATAAACTTTAAAAGAAACACCGTATTTGTATCTAATATCGATACACAATGGCAAGCTGATTTAGTGGATATGTCTAGCTTGTCAAAAGAAAATGGAGGTTACAAATACATGCTAACATGTATAGATATCTTATCTAAATATGCCTGGGTAATACCGTTGAAAAATAAGTCATCTATTTCTGTGACAGAGGCTTTCAAGAGGATTCTCAGCACGGGTAGGAAGCCTAAAAAACTACAAACCGATAAAGGGACAGAGTTTCTGAACAAAACATTTCAACACATGCTAAAAAAACATGATACTCTACACTTTACCACGGGGAATGAACTAAAAGCCTCTATTGTTGAGAGATACAACAGGACTCTGAAAACAAAAATGTGGAAATATTTCACCGCTTTTAACACTCACAAGTATACTGATAAACTACAAGAAATGATTCAGGCCTATAACAACTCCTTTCACCGCAGTATTCAAATGAAACCTTCGGAAGTTAATGAAGACAATTCATTTAAAGTGTTTAAAACTTTATACTCTAAGAAGAAAAACCCTAAACATATTAAGTTTAAGTTTACAGTCGGTGACAACGTTAGAATTTCAAAGTTAAGAGCGCCCTTTATAAAAGGCTATGAACAGATGTTTACTGCTGAGATTTTTACTATAACAGAATGTATACCGAGATTTCCGCTGGTGTATAAACTATGTGGTTATGATGGAGAATCTATAACGGGTACCTTTTATGAACCGGAATTGCAGAAAATAAATGTCAAGACTGATAGGTTGTTTAGGATAGAGAAGATAGTTGCTGAGAAAAAGGAAAATGGTAAAAAGTCTTAGTTATTTTGTTAACAATGCCTCGGGTCTTGTCATCCAAGGTTTCTTGTAGAAGGCGCAGTTTATGTCAAATGCAGCGTTCAGGTCTTAGCTCCGCTAAAATATCTTCCACCAGTTTCTGAAGTCTCGTCAAAGATGGATGGAAATTGAAACAAGCTAGAGCTTTAGCTACCAGAAGTTTCAGCCATGGGACGTGTAGTTTTGCTAGTATTTCTTCAAAATGTTGATCAAAATAATTTAGGTCCGCTTCAAAAAGGCAGCTGTGTCTCAGCTGGCTCGGGTGATCAATTTCGCAACCGCGGCAATTTTTCAGCATAACGCGGTCGATGATCACTTCCAATAGAGAAGCTATGAGACCTGCAGAGATCTTTAATACTTTTTCAGAAGAGATGCCTAAAGGACCGTCGACGTCGTCAGACTCCGCAGGGTAGAGGAGGGGGACATTTTCAAAGTCTTTTATAAGCTGGGTCATTTCTTCACTGGTCCAATCCATCTCGAGATCGCAAGGTTCAAGAATGGCATTTTCAGAGAAGTATCTAAAGTTTGCAGAAGACATGGCGGCAGACTCCTTCAATCAAAAGGGTCTGTGGGCCTATTTAGTAGGCTCCCCAAAGATTGGGGGTTGGACTATAAGGTGTGATAATGCCTCCGGACCGAGGGAGGTCCTTTGAGACGACCTATCAGAGATCCACGAATAGGCGTTCCTTGAGGCATTGCCCCTAGGGGCGTTTTCATAGTTACCCTAAAGCAGCCGCCTCCCTCTCTCTCATTCGAGTCTATTTTCACTTCAGTCCCCAGAGGAGTATGTTCCATACACAGAGGATCCTTGGAACATATACTTAAAGGCACTTGCTCAGACTCTCTTGAACCTTTTTTACATTCCACGGTTTCTTCTTCAGCCTCCTCCGAGAAAGGGCTAATGTGTAATTTTTTAAAAGCGTTTATAAGTTCATCCATTTGCTGATCCTCAAGATCCGCTTTCTCAGAGTAGGAACTAGCAACGGAATGAGACATCTTGTGTAACACTCTAATAATTGGCACATATATTTTCCTCCTTTTATGAGGTCTGAAAAACAGGCTCAGACCTACCCCTTTTAAAAAAAAAAAAAAAAAAAAAAAAAAAAAAAAAAACTGACATTTTGCTCAAACACCTGTCATGAGTCTCAGAACCCCGGTAAGCTTAATTCTTATTTTCTATTTAGTAGCACATTAAGAAAAACTGTTGTGGCCGAGCGGTTAAGGTGATGGACGTAAGATCCATTTGACTAAATTGTCAGCGTGGGTTCAAATCCTACCAACAGTAATTATTTTTATTTCAAACTCTTTACATTTATAAATATTCAATGTTTTATAAGCACCTGTTTTATATATATATATTCCCTACTCCTATATAAAATCCACATCCCCATCATTATATATTTATATATTCATATATTCACGCCCCCTCATCATATATTCATATACTCACGTCCCCTCATTATATATTCATAAATATTCATAATCATAAGGTCAAAAGGTTATCCATCATAGCTTTTTGACGTTAGCTGTAGTAATAATACTACTAACATGTTTACACGGATAATCACAAATAAACTAAAAGGGGGTAGCATCTTGGCAAATTTGTCAACACCTGCCTGTAAGTCTAATGTTTTTGCTTGTCGGGATGGCTCACAATAACCTAAAGAACGCTCAATCTCTCATCTCCAGCAGCTATATGCAGGTATGTTTTGACCCTTTTTATGCACAAAAAGAACCTTTCATTTGCCGAACTAATACCAACAGTTGCATACGGCAAAAATATGTTAAAAAAACATCTATTGATTTTTATGTATAACATTGCCATAATTTCTTTCCATATAAATTCATATTTAAGGAATATATCAGCAATTATAACAGTACATTTCAACCAACATTAATCTAATACTCTTAACCCGGATCCCAATGACTGACCTCAGGATGTAGGTCAATGTGCTTTGACCCGGGCTGAGCGAGACAACATGCATGACGGCAGACAAAAATACAAACAGCCACACTTGCGTGAAGGTTTCACTTCTGCAAGGAACTTTTCTGTTTCTTCTGTTTAGCCATAGTTGTGTTGCTTGAGACACACCATGAGCCAGATTGCAGCAGGGATGAAGAAACATTTGCTCTAATCAACATCTGGGCCGACAGTTCAATCCAGAGAAGCGTCCATAACAAGCTGCTTCCGGAGCACTGATTCCAGCATTGTGTTCTTGCGTCTGTCACCCAGGTCAACCCTGCTTTATCAAAAGCAGTGTGAAAAATCGTGTAGCCGACCAGCATGACATCAGCTCCTGACCCGGGTAGAGCATGCCAGTGTGAAAGGGGCTTGTCAAAAAGATATATAGAGCGGCTATGCATTCCGGTGCCAAACCCGAAAGCACACAGCACAGCCCTACAAATGATCCTAAATCTTGTTTTAAAATCTTTGGTACTTTTTCTTTACAGCATGTATAAATAATTGTACTTCAGCATCAGCAATGTTAATAGTTTTTTCAGCAAGTGAATCCCTCTTTGTTCTCTAGCTGTGTTTAATGTATTCTGTTTTCCACCTGCTGTGGCAAACATATCTGACATTTCCCTTTGACTCATCATGATATAAATGATATTGTATTATAGAAATAATAGAATGCAATGCCATTCTGTGTTGTCGATGTAATCCCTGGACAACGATAAACGATCGACCAAAATGAATGAGTGCCGCCAATGCCTTGAGACTGAGGGTGAGCAATTACATCACATAGCAACCATTGCTGTCTTAATTCTGGCGGTTAGATTAGAAAAGTATGATTTGAAAAATGTATTGGAAATGTGGGATTACATGAGCTGAACCCTTGCAGTCCCTCATAAAAACTTAAACTAGAAATTAAGAGTTTGGGGGTCATCTTTGATCCTGATCTCTCATTTGAGACTCGTATTAGGGAAGTTACTAAAGTATCTTTTTACCATTTGAGAAATATTGCCAAACTTAGACCAATCATTTCTGTATCTGATGCCAACACGCTAATGCATGTCTTTGTTTATTGTAGAATTGATTATTGTAATACACTTTTTTCTGCTGTCCTAAAACATGTGGTATCCCGCTTGCAGCTTGTTCGGTCGGTCAGAATACCGCCGCTAGAATTTTGACTAAAACCAGAAAAGTTGAACATATTACCCCTGTTTTGGCCTCTTTACACTAGCTCCCTGTGCAGTACCAATTGATTTAGAATTATATCATTATTATATATAGAATTGATTTTAAGATTTTGCTGTTAACTTACAAGCCCCTGAATGGATTAGGACCTAGTTATTTGCAGGAGTTACTGATCCCGTATCTTCCAAACCACACTCTGAGATCACAGGATGTAGGGCTGCGTGTTATTCTTAGGGTCAACAAAAACATGGGAGGTAGGAATTTTTCTTGTAGAGCTCTTAAGCTATGGAATGCTCTGCCTTTGTTTGTCAGGGAAGCTGGGACTGTTACAATTTTCAAGTCAAGCCTAAAACGCATTTTTATATAATGGCTTTCTTATCTTGGTGGGTTTTATATAACTTTAAAATTGCTGTTTTTGTATTATTTGTATACTGTTTAAATCGGTATTTTAATGGGCTGAATGTGGCAGTCGTATGTGTGATTGTATTGTGGTTTGTTCTTTTTTTCTGCTATGTACGGTATAGTGCTTTGCAATACTTTTGTATAAAAGGCGCTATATAAATGTAATAAATAAAATAATAAATAATATCAGCTAGCATGTATGAGGGTTTGTATCTGATGGAAATGATGTCACATTAAGAACATCTGTATTATTTTTATTTAAACTATATACTATGACAAATATAATACTGGCAGCTGTAAGATACATGCTGATTGTTACCTCGTTTAAAGTAAGAACTGCTAGAAAGGTCTGACCCGTTGTATGGATATCAGATTTCTTATTATACAGCACCCTATATAATATTCTACATAGTGGGGGTGATGTAAGGATAGGCGCAAATGCTGCCGTAAAATCTAATTTTACCGGTCGCTTAAAATGCGGTGTATGTAAACAATGATGTTCATCTGGCATTTTGCACTTTGCCAACATTAATCAATGGAAATTATACAGAAATGCACTGAAATGAAGAAAAGAGCATGGAATTGGGTGGGATCTGGATAATAAGCGAGTGCAACCATTATAATGTGATGTAAGGATTTTGCCTTGCACTTAAGCAATTGCTGACCCTCCAAAAACTTTACACCTCTTTTTATAAAGTGCAAACCATTGTAGACGCGAATAACTAAGCTGTATAAAAGCACACACCTGCAGAGACCTGTCATTGGTTTCAGGATGGCTGCTGTGGTGCACTTGGCTCTTTGTTGAGGAGAGGCAGGAACACATTCGGAGGAGATGGGCAAGACGAAGAATACCCCGCATGTTCAATCCCAGAGTCATATTGCTTGGGATGCCGAAGGATGCGGTGCTAAAGCATTATCGTCTCACTCCGCAGGTCATCCTTGACCTAATAGCTAAATTGATGGATGAGCTAGACCCTCATGTCAATCTTTGGACCGCTATCCCTCAATAGTGAAAGTGCTTTGTAATCTGCACTACTTAGTCTCTGGTTCCTTTGAGACCACAACTGGAATGTATGGAGGCCCAATCCACCTTTTCCAGAGTGCTAGGCAAATTTCTGGATGTCATGCTGTGATAAAGAGAAAAAGTATCGAAGCGGATCATTATTTGTGCGTTTTGAGTAATTGGCATTGCTCTTAAGTTTTACAAAGGTATGCAAGCAGATGATACCATTATGTAAGCCATGGTTTTTCATTATCATGGGTTATGACTCAATAACAATTATAATGACATTTACAATCATGTTTCTCTGTACAGCTGCTATTTATGCCAACAAAATCAAGCATATAACTTTTACTATGAATGAAATCCACTGCTGCCGAGCCATACTGAGTGTTTATCCAGGATAACCACTAGAAACACAATGTTATTAGAACATGTAACAGCCTAATTACATGATATGGATTGCTAGTGCATTAACCCTAAAGACCTGCAATGGCACTGCATGCAATACAGTTTAAATTGGGCTTTTTGTGCCACAATAAAACATAATATCACCAACTCAATCGATGACCTATCAGTTCAAACGACAGAAGTACCAGTGTTGGGCTATTTCTAGAATGATCTCTAATCATGCATTATGTAAGAAATAACCCACGACAGGGTGTGCAGCGATTTTGTTTTTGATCATAATTACAAAAAGTAACATTAAAGATTAGAAGAGATCTAATATGTGTCCTTCCACTCAGAAAAAGTAGTCCCTGAGAGCTATTTTATTTCTATTTATATAGGAGGGAGTATTCATGCAGGAGCCAGTCACTGCACTGGTTCTTGTGGCTGATGTCGAGGGAGGAGTTTCTGAACTTGAGGACATGGATGGGGGAGCCGTTTTTGTATGGGGAAGGTTTTCAAGAGAAGCTGACCAATAATTCCGGAGGCTAAGAAAGCTGGCACTTGAGCAGATTAATTTTAAATTAGATTTGCAGTTGAATCTGTGATGTGTCAGTGGGCATCTACCGTAGGATAGAAGCCTGCTAGAGCTGGAAGCTGATTGGCTGACGGTACTGAATCATTTTCAAATAAGGCGCAGTGATATTAATAGATCAGTTAAGTGAGTTGGTCTACGATGGCGGAACAAGATCACATGACTGTGCAGTAAAAATTGTCACTGCATGGTCATGTGATTTTGTTCCGCCAATCACAGTGCTTAATTTATCCAAGCCACTTTATAAGAAATTCAATATTTTTCCCTGTTTTTATCTTAACACTTTTCTGAGCTTTTGTAAATAGCCAGGGAAATGGAAATGTTTCATTCTACCTCCTGAACCAGTTGTTTCTTCAGCAGCACATCAACTTAGATCACACGCATGTATCAAACTGACAGTCCCTAAGGTCACACTCCACAGTATTTGGCAGACACTATTTCAAATTCTCAGCAGCAGACAGAAATACTGGTGAACCACTTTTGTCCATGCTTGACCCTTATTTGTTTAAAGTTTGAGTGGTCTTGAGTGTTGTGTTGCTAATGCACCAGGGAGGTCTGGCAACCTCATTACCATAACTGTTGTTACAATCCCATATTAATCTTGTAGTCTCTTGAAACAACAGGGAGGTCAGGTGACTGGTCCTTGAAGCCAGATTATACTGGCAGTGCAACCTCTGACAGACACATTATTATTATTATTATTATTATTATTATTATTATTATTATTATTATTATTATTATTATTATTTATTTAGCAGATGCTTTTATCCAAGGTGATTTACAGAAAATTAAACAAAATATAAAAGTATACAAAATTACAGGCAATAAAAATGCAAAACAAACACACACACACACATATATCTATATCTATATCTATATCATATATATATATATATATATATATATATATATATATATATATATATATATATATATATATATATATATATATATATATATCCAAAATATTTACAGTATAAATAAGGAAATACAAAAATATATATGATAGGAATTTACAAATAGAGATTGAATAAGTGGGTTTTGAGAAGACTGTGAAAAGCAATAAAAGAGTGAACAGTCCTGAGGATAACTGGTGGCTGATTCCACCACAGGGGGATGAGGGAAGAAAAGGAGCGAGCATGGGAGGAAGGAGAGTGAAGAGAAGGCATAGCAAGTTGGCCAGTAGAGGATGAACGGAGGGCGAGAGGGAATATAAAGAGGCACGAGGGATTGGAGATACTTGCCTATCGCTCTATTCACTGCTTAATATTTAATAGTTTAATATTTGCCTGTAAGTCTTGGTGCAGAACAACCTTCTGGATTCACATTAGTGATACACTGGGCAGCGTTTCTCATTTTATTCATTCATTTTTTAAATAGAATCTGTTTAAAATATTTACATTGTTAATAGCTTCAGATTGCATTTTAATGTTTTATTTTTGCCCTTTATCAATTAGAGTGGTTCACAGATGGTCTCCCTGCTTTGGAAAAAGCCTAGAAAACATAAACATACTTTATTGGGTAACCTCTGAGCAATAACAAGGGAAATGTAGTCATTTGTTGGGTTTTGCCACAAAAACTGCACATATAAATATATATTAAAATGTAACTAAATATGAAACTGCACAAGGAAGTATTAAGTACCAAGTTTATTTGTTTATTCATCATTTTACAACATACTATTTTGAGCTGGGGGTGTTGTATATCAACTATTGAGATGCACCTATCAAAACAGGATTTTTTGTTCTGCCTACAAATAGTAATAACATTTTCGATCTATTTTTCTGCAAAGGTGAATCAATTTGAAATAAAATCATGAAATAGTCTATTATTATTATTATTATTATTATTATTATTATATTATTATTATTATTATTATTATTATCCTCCTCCAGTCTTACCTAAAAATTTGCAAGCCAGTACTACAGTAAACAGAGATTTAATGAAACCGTGTTTATTGGACATAATGGAAAATAGATTAGTTATTAAATGATTAATGGGGTGCTTACGGTGTACAGTATATGGGTTGCTTCTGGATCTGTCGGTATCCGCATGGACCTCTCAGATCTACATTTCCCATCATCCTCCTGCTCACTGGTAAATCCATCTCAGTTACATATGTGAGTAGGAGGGTGATGGGAAATGTAGTTTTGAGAGTTCCATGTGACACCATTTTGAGGCACGGAACGCAATTTAAAAGTTTTTTTTTTTTAAAAAGTGGTCAAAATGTTAAAAAAAAAATCCAAAAAAACAATACACACACCATACATAAACAGTTCTAGCAACACATGGGAACATGCAACACAATAAAATAAAAAAAGGTCCTTATGTAAACATTGTAGGTATCCTGTTGAGTTTTACAGGATGTTTTCTTACTGAAAGCTGATGTGTCTATAGGGTACGTTCTATGAGGTGGCACAGTAAATTAATGCAGTTTGTTGTGATATGGGGGGGATGCTTCGATTTTATACATGAAACACCACATTTCTTGTTGTAATTCAAATCACTTTGTTAGTAGACGTTGGGGTATGTTTAACTGATTTAAAAAACACAGTTGTACAAATTATTAAAATTAGATGACTTTGTGAGTCTCTAAAGCAGTGGTACTCAACTCTGGCCCTCGAGATCTAATCCAGTCCAGGTTTTTACTCCAAGCAAGTTCTAATATAGTTAAATTGAAGCTGTTAAGAGGCAATTGACTAATTTAGGACTTGGTTGGAATAAAGACCAGGACTGGAATAGATGTCAAGGGCCAGAGTTGAGTACCATTGCTCTAAAGTGTATTTTGTCTTTGAAAGAGGCATTTAAATCTACCACTGTTTTGATCATTTTAATAGACCCAGCTGTCTCTTTATAATACTGTGGCAGGGCTGAGGCCTGCCCTATAAATAAAAGTGGTGGGGTGGTAGGTAAAAATAAGAAAGTGTTTAAAAAAAAAAAAAAAGTATTTAAGTTTGTCAGGGATGGGGTTGATTGAATACCAACACAATGCTAGCATGTGGCTATGTGATGTTGATTGAATGACTAATGATCCATCAACTCCTCAGCCACATTCTATATAAGACTCAGCTTCTCCTCGTTAGGAGAGAAGTGTGGAGAGAAGCCTGAGTGAGTGAGTGAGCGAGTGAGTTAAAGTAAAGTTCAGTGAAGGCTCTGCCCAACCTGGACAGTTTTGGGGTTTTGTTTAAACTGTTTATTTTGGCCCTTGTGCCTATTCATTTGTTCACGTGTTTTGTATATTTGTTTTGTTTATTAAAAATGTGCTGTGTTAATCCTAAGCAATTCTGTGTCTCTGTCTCCCTGCCTGTAACATCTGGGCCGTAGCACTGACCTCTTCACAAATGATTGAAAATGTTTTTGTATGAAAGGCAGTGAATCTTCTCTGATTTAAAAGGCTTCTTATTGTTTTAATGAAGAATACCAATACAACTTAAAGGGGAATATGAACACTGTACTGCTAAGAAACAAAATAAAGCTCTGAGTTTTCTTTGTGCTTTATTTGAGGTGCCTGATTACAGCTGCACACCTCTTCAGAGCTCCTGGCCCACCGGTCTCAGTAATCCTAAGAATTGTGTTACTGAGATAACAAAATTAAAATGGAAATTAATTAATAGAAATTAAAATGGAGATTCTTTATACCAGTATTTGTTTTTTCTGTTACCAAAGTTAATGCAAGCAAAAAATCCTCCTAGTGTGAGAAATGCCATCACTGTAATAATAAATGCATGTGGTAGGAATCAAGGGTTTCTTTTTTACATGCTGTGAATTCTATCTTTGAATCATCACTGATATACATTGGAGTTGTACATCTGTGAAAGCCAACGTTTTTCCATGGATACACTTGACTAGCGATTCGTCATGGAGGATTGATGGGGCGTGGCCTGAATCATAAAAGGGAACCGTGGTGGTCAACAGGTTGGTTGTGCTTTGGAAACAGAACAGGGAGGATCGCAACCCGAAAGTGCCGACAACAACTGCTACTAACCAAAAGGCATGTTTTCAAGCCAGGTTTCCAATCAGTAGGCGGACGTGGACGCTACTTGGGGATCCTAGACCAGTCAACCGTGAGCCTGCTTGGGGAAGGGACATTGGGATCTGGGGAAGACAGCAGCAGGGGCAGACGCTTCCTTCCCGCAAGGATTGTATATTTGTGTAAATAGAGGAGTTCAGGACTTATTGAGTGTGGTTTTGTGTTGTCACTTGGAACTGGAAATTAGTTTATTGAACAAGTGACTCTATGTTTTTAGCTACACACCACACACCACCCAGGGTCACATTTTTTTCAGTAGTGGGATTTTTTTTCTTTCCCCTGGGAAGTGTAAATATGGACTGCACACAGTTCCTGGAGTTCCTGCAGGAGCGCCATCGAGATGCACAAGAGGGGCAGCAGCAGATTTAATGGGCTGGACTGTTTGGTCAATTGGCAGAGAAAATGTCAAGCGCCACAGGAGGTAATCCAGAAGCCATGGTAGTGTGGCTAATGGCAGTCTAGCCAGAGACCTTTCTGGTCACATTGGAGAGGATGGCAGAGGTAGCGCAGTGGCCCAAAGAAGCCCGGGCCATCAAAATCATGCTCGGTCTGACTGGGCAGGCCCAAGAAGCATACCAGGTGCTGGAAGTTGCCACAACTAAGGATTACGACCTGGTCAAAACAGCAGTTTTACATCAGCTGGGGATTACCTTGGAGACTTGCCGTCTATGATTTAGGAGCTTTTTTGTGGAGGAGGTAATGAGACCTCACGTGGCAGCCCAAAAGCGTCAACATCTCTGCAAAAGGTAGTTTTATATTAGATCTCATTTCATTGATCTACTGTCCCTAACTTACATTATTTTTACTATTTACTAAATATAATTGATAAACTTGTATTCATACTTGTATATTTCATGTGATTTTTTTCCTGTTCTTCTTTAAAAACATTTTAATTTTTAATTTTTTTTTAAAAACGATTTTGATTAGTATTTTATTTTCTCCTCTCCACATACCTTTGAAAACTTAAGGATATCTTTTTTTCTCCCTATGATTTGATCAATGTATTTATATATTCTCATTTTCCATTTAAAAAAAGTTTTTATAATTATTTGATCAGATTTGTTTCTCCTTTCCCCATATACCCAAAAAACAATTTGCAATTTTTGGTTTGATTTGATTTTCTTCTGCTCCATTTAAAAAAACAAAAACAAAAACAACAGCTTGGCTTTAAAACATATTTGTGTTTTTGATTGAATGATCTCCTCTTCCCTTACAACACACATTGTAATTGTATAGGATCACATTTTATTATTGCTTTTTCTTAACTTATGATTGGATTTGTGATGGGCAGTGCAGGTTATTTTGGGAAGAAAATGGCAAGGCAGCAGCTCAATGCAGATGTTGTTGCTAAGTTTGGCTCAGAGAGTGATTTTATGTGTATATGAACCAAGTGACACTTCCTCCAGTGAGGAGATCAACAGTGGTTAGGGAGTGGAGCCTATGGAAACTGAGCCCGAGCCCCTGCCTGAACCCAGTATAGTAGGTGGGTCTGGACCAAGGGGTGGTAGATTTCAGCCATTCTACCACTGGATCCCCCCTAACATCAGCCTCAGATACCCCTTTTTTCTGGCACACAAGGTACCAGTATGAACACAACTGAAGTCATTTTTCAATATTTGGTAACCCAAACCAATTTGGATGCCCAACAATATCTGACACAGCATGGGAACAACCTGGGGCCACATTCTAGTGAGCCCCCATAAAGGTTTTCCAAATAAAATATGTTTTGGGGCTTATCGCTTTTAATGGGATTAGGAGATAAACATAGAATGGATTTATTTTGGCCCACCAACCAAATCCATGCTGCTCCAGAAGCTTGCCCGTTATGCAGTTAAATTGTACAAACTCTGTGAGAGCTTCACTGGGTACATTCATTGGTTCAGAGTGCACACAGGGAGGAACTCTCAGATTGAGCTGCCTGGCTGTCCCCCATGCTTCCAGACCACTGAGAAAATTGTGTTTGATTTTGTTTTTCCCCTCCTAAATCTTGGCTACCATTTGTTTGTAGGTAACTTCTACACAAAGATTCCTCTGTTTAGGGCCTTGTACACATCACAAACAATGGCTTGTGGTACAATAAGACCCAACAGGAAGGGATTTCCACGACAACAAATGGAGGCATGGCGAAACCAGCGCTCTGTACTGTGAGGAACTGCTGGCTGTTAAATACACTGACAAAAACTGTAGCAGTTCCTGTGCAAGATCAGGACACACGCAAATAAGCCCAAGTGTGTCCTGGAGTACAGTAAATTCATGGGAGACGTGGATAAGTCAGACCAGATTTTGGAGCCGTACGATACTGTAAGGAAGACCATGGCATGCGGGGGTGCAAATCACTGCTCTTCATTTAATTTGCAGTGTTTAGTGTTACAGTATTTTTTTTTAACAAAATATACCCAATATCTGATCATACCCATGTTTGTATTCATGATTACCTGCTTTATATTTAGTAAAAAGGAAATTCTACCACATCTCTCTCATCCATGGCAAGATTCATAGCACCCTGTAATATTATTTACATTTTTTATAAGAAAATAATTAGTAAACAAACAAGCACTTAAAAATAGGGTATTTTAGATGTTGGTAGATGTAGTTTTATTTTTTTTCAAAATACTTTTTTTTCTTTTTAGCAATATGGACCTCTATTATTATGGGGCATAACGCATTATTTTAAAATAGAATACAGTGCATGGTGGTATACTACGTATTAATTTACACTGTTAATTGTGCTGTTAGGAACTGTATCCAAACTATTTTAATAGTGTTTGTACACATTAAGCCTGACTAAACATGAAACGGTACTTCAGTGTGGATGGTTTGAGCTGGATTAATTAGAATGGTTTCGAGTACGATTCTCGAGATCAGTTATGTAGTGTGGACAGGGCCTTAGAAACCTCAGTAGCCAAAACGTTCGACATATTAACAAAATAATAGCTCATGCATTTTATTAATAGATTAGATTTGCATTAGCTGCAACAACTGATTTGGTTTTAACACAAAACCGTGATTATATGCATCTAACCAACGCATGAGTATTTTTTAATCAACAAAATGTGTTTATAAACTAGCTAAGCTTAACTTTAGCTGTAAAATGAAGAGGCTTGCGAACACGAAACAGTTTTTTACAATGTATTGTTACCTGTTAAGTCTATTTTTGCCCACATACCTTTTTGACTTGCTGAGCAAAGATTTAATTGATAACTGTGTAAAAGTGGTCTCCAACATGTTTGCTACCACTTTCCCACACGACATGAGCCTTCTCTCCTGTGTATGTTGAATGTGGGTGGGTCATGCTCATGATCATTTTTGTTAATTGAACATGTCTACTGGTGCCAAAATTTAATGTTGCTGGTGCTATTTGAGGTAACTTGGTGCTAGAATCTAGCACCATAGTGCCAAATTTGCACCCCTGGGCATAGTATAAGAAGCTTGGCATGTACATGGTCCAGATTTCATTGTACAACACCTATGTAGTATACCTAAGTATGATACCAGAGAATTCCATGCTGACCTGGTAGTGAAAATTCAAGCCCAGGAATCTTATTGTTAGGTTTGTTATATAAATACTTTACTTTCCTTTACCACAGAACATCACAAGGGCCTCAGCAAAGAAGTGGTTAAAGTACAGTCCATCAGAATGTCTGTATGTCACCCCCAAACAGACTGGTGGAGTGGTTCAATCAGATGCTAAAACAAATGTTGCGTCGTTTTGTGCAGAAAGACACTAAAAAGTAGGTGAGAATGCTTCCCTACCTTCTATTCACCATACAGGCTTTTCGCTGTTTGAATTGCTTTACAGTAGACAGCCAAGGGGTATTCTTGATCTGGTGAAGGAAGGTTGATTAATCAGGACAGAACAAAGCAAAGAATATTGTTAAATATGTGCTTGAACTCAGGAATCGCCTTGAATTGGTCAGCCAGTTGGCAAAGGAAAATGTAGAAACGGCATGACATGTTCAGATTTGACCATTTTAACCAGGTGACTGAGTGCTACTGCTTCTCCCCTGTAAATTGTTTGCGAAATTAGGTAATTCAGAAAATTGTGACAGTAAAATCAGGCAGCCAGGACGACTTGAGAAAAATCAAATTAATCATATTAATTTGTTAAAACCATGGAGAGAGAGAAGTCATGTTTGTTTCCCCTCTGCCTCAGGAGGTATATCTTGGTTCCTGCATGTCCACCGAACAGCCAGTGAACATTCCGGTGGAGGAGAATCTAAACAGAAAAGAGACTTAGAAATTTTAATAAGCAATTCGGTGACATTTTCTTCAAAAAATCCAGGTAGGATCAATTGGATAAAGCATGCCAGTCACAGATACAGAGACAACTGTAAGAAAAATATGCCAAGTACCAGAACTGCAGGAAATGGTTCCAGAGGAAGTGAAGAAGATGCTAAAACTTGGGGTGATCAAACCGTTGTGAAGCGACTGGTGCAGTCCGGTGGTGTTGGTAACTAAGCCGGACGGAACGTTTCGTTTCTGCGTCGACTTTCACAAGGGAAATTTCCACTCCAACTTTGACACATACCCCACACCTCAAGTGGATGACATGTTGGATCGACTGGGGGAGGCTCAGTTCATATCCACCCTTGATCTGATGAAAGACTATTTATTGGCAGATACCATTAACAAAACAATCACGTGAGAAATCAGATTTTTCAACACCTCAGGGTCAACCAGTTCCTACAGGAAGACGCGGCAACTTTCCAGCACCTTATGGACAAAGTGCTCCAGCCTCACGGAGAATATACAGCTGTATACATAGATGACCTAGTCATCTATAGCTCGACATGGACAGAGCACTGACAGGCTGGCAGCTATTCTGTGTCGATATAGGAAACGGACCTCACGGCAAACCTACTGTAGGTCAGTGCGCCTTTGGAAAACAGCAAGTAAAATACTTGGGCTATGTTCTGGAAAGAGGCAAAATAAAACCAATAGTAAATAAGGTGCAGTCTTTATTGGAGGAGTCTGTTCCCAGAACAAAACACCAGGTTAGGTCAATGCTAGGGCTAGCATGTTATTAAATATAATTTATTCCAAATTTCGCATCTATAGCAGCCCCACTCACTGAACTAACCAAAAAGAGCATGTCCAAAAAGGTAAAGTTGTCCAGAGAGTCAAGGCGCTTGTGATACCTTAAATATCTGAACCAAGCTCCAGCATCGATAAGTCCGGATTTTACCAAGTCTTACAGAGGTCGGTCTGGGGGCCATGTTGTCCCGGGAGGTAGGCGGGGAGGAGCATATTTATCAGCTGCAAGCTCCTTCCAAGAGAAAATAATTATGTGGTCATACAGAACGAATGCTTGGTCCTCAAATGAGCAGTGGATGCCCTTCACTATTTACCTCCTGGGGCAAACCTTCAGACTGCAGATACAAAACAATCAATTACAATTCTGACATCAGATCTTGAATCTAAGTACTGAAGTCAGACAGGTATAAGAATGTTAAAAGGAAAGAATATATATTTTGACCCTGTTGTTAAAGCTGTACCTAATATTGTTTTCCTTGATGCTATGCATTAAGGTAGCTTTTGCATGTATCTTTTCTTTATTACCTGTCCTGGTGAACATATGCTCCCAACACCTGAGCAATGTCTCAATACCATTTGCAGTCACTGAGCAACCACTGACGGGCCAGCTAGACATACAGGTGGAAATGGCAGTAGCCCATTTTTGCGGCAGCACACATCTGGGTTACAAAATGTGCATGGGGATTTGTGCCAGCGTGTTTCAAACCCTGTTTGTTCTGAGTTGTTGATCTTGGCTGGCGGTCCACAGGGAGTTCTCATTCAAATATGGGTAGAAAAATAAGGGTAAAAAATGCCTCCAACAGAACAGCAGCACTTGAATACTGGAGAATTAATATTATGTTTGGATATCAGGCTTCTGCACGATCGATTTTATAATTATTTTTGGAACTACAACCTTTAGAAAAGTTGTTTGATCTGTGGACAAAACTAATCCGAGCCTGCTGTGGAGTCATATTGCTGTATGAAGCCTTGCATTCATCCTTGGCTTTTCCTGAATAAATGCTCATATGTTATGCAATTGATGGGCCTTACATTTTTGTTGCACTACTTCCCTCTTCCAACACACATTTACTTTTATAACTATTAATTAAAATAAAAATGTTTTTCATTAGAGAAAGGTTTATTGTGAGGGAGTACAAAAAGATTCCTTCAGTAACCTGCATGCTACTTTAAAGTCAAACACATCTAAACCGGCTTTGTTATATCTGTACTGAAAATGCAGGCTTGACATATTGACAACTAATCAAGCTCATGGTTTACCAACATTACAATTCACAAATGATCTGACACAGGTACTCTTGGTTTAATTTCTGGCAGGATAATTGTCTGTCTAATGAGATGTGAAGCAAGTCTCATTTTAAGGAGTAAACTGGATAATTGACATTCACTCAACATTTATAAACCAATTAGAAACAACTGCTTCAATTACTTCAGATACCATCATTCATTCCAAATTATTGACATAGTAACTAAAATAGGAGGCAAAACTCTTGTTAAGCTATAAGCCCAGACAAAAAGGAAATACATAAAATAGAATTATCCTAGCAAGCTCAATGTCACTTAGAATGATTAAAGGAGTGACAACCATTATTTTGATATGGTTTTGTTTGGTTCTTTCTGTTTGTACATTTAATTATTTTGATGCCCATTGACTTCAGAAGGCATTGGCAGTCATGCTTGTAAACTTGACTTATTAAAGTGTTTACTCCAGTCTAACTCTGGTTTTTTGAGAAACAAACAACTTTCAAAAAACAAACTTTTTTGTCTAAAAAAAAAAGAATATGAAGACTGGAGTAAATGTTTGAACATATGTCCCTTAGTTTTATGCAGCCAGACGAAGCACAGGATACCACAATTATGCTTTCTATCCATCTGTCTTTCCTTCACGCTCTGTATCTTGCATCTAACTAAGTCATGAAGGTCATTGCCACACAGGTAAATTATCATTAAAGGGAAAGTCTCATGGAGATTGTATTTATCTGAATTCTGCTCCCCCAGTTAACTATGCAATTATTTCCTATCTTGGTCCACTCATGTTTTCAGTTTTTGTAAACTGCATTTAGAGCCACTTAGTGAGTCCAGGTTTGCTGTCCTGATCCTGAGTCGCCTGCTTCTCCTTCCCAGAATCGTACTGGAAAAGTACATTAGTCGTGCTGAATGATCTGGAAAAGTACACGAGAGTTCATTAATATATATATATATATATATATATATAATAGATCTATATATATATATATATATATATATATATATGCATGATCTGTACCTCATATACTATATGATATGACCTCTATGCATGATCTGTACCTCATACTGGGATAAACAACTGACCAAATTGCATTCTCACTGAAGCTGTGAGATGTGAAAATAGTGATAACCCCTGTATTGTATATTGGCCAATTGAAAAGCATTGGATATCCACATAGCCACAGTTAAAGTATCTAAAATTGAGGGCTTGACGCAAGCTGAATTCTTGAGAAGGGAACTCAATTAGAATGAACATGTCAGTTTGGTCACAGTTCAAGCACTCACACAGGTTTGGAAACAAAGAGAAATATTGTTGCTCTGGTGCCTTTTCTGTCACACTGCAATGCCATTTTGTGTGCGATGTGAGAGCTCAATGGCACAACATGCTTTATTTTATGCAATTGCAGGTGAATATATTCTATATTTATAATTGACCAATGAGACTTCCCATGTAAGTGAAATACTAGGGTTGTGAGTATCCTTGAGCCTCCCGGCCAAGATCACAGAATACCAGGCCAACCCTGTGTTTTAAAACCATTCTCAGATATAGGTCATGCTTGACCGCTGGCTATCTCAGCTCCAAAGTTAATATTACTCATCAGCCCCCTGTAAGGAAAAACAGTCTTTTAGGAAGGACAGCTATCAAAACAACAATGGGATATATTTGTATAAACAACAAGTATACCTTAAGGGCTTTTAAGCAAAAACTGAAAAAAAAAGAACAGTAGAAAGTATTAATATTGCAGCTGAAATTTTTTTCCCTGTGCTATCAAATGATGTCAACGCCATTTTATACCAGCAAAACAAGGGATATCATGATTATTTTGTTTGTCTGCTTTTCTTTTTGAATATTTATATGCTTTGCGTCTGTTATTCTACACTCTACATTCCAGGAACTAAATACAAAGGGAGACTCCAAAGCTGAATGTAAAATATCAGACAAGGCACAGAATAATACACTGTAAATAACTGCTAGGAAGACACACTAGCAACAATAAAATAAAAAGGTGGCATAGTGCCTGGGCACCAAACCACATACTGCCAGCTCAAAGATCAACCAGAGGGTTCATCACAATGCCTCATTGGCAAAATAATTAATAATGGAATCATGCAAAAAAATACTGGTTCTAAAATGTAGCAGTGTCCGCTTGTGCTCTGTAGTGAACATTGTATTCCAGTAAAATCTGAATTCATTAAATTTTTCATTGAAAATAATGTGAGAATTGGAGGGGAAATAAAATTAAACTATTCCTTGCCTGTCAGAGAGTGCTTGTTCTGTACAGCACATGCGATTTAAATGTAGATATATTTCTTAATAAAACAGCTCTCTCTTATAAATTCATCTTTTCATATTAGAAACTAGCTTGCAAGGTAGTATTAATCCCAACAAGTTTGCACTTTTGCATTTTAGCGGATTTCACCAACTGTAGGTGTTTGGGCTTAACATCTATTTCAAATGTTCTTCTTATCGGGGTAAAGACCACAATTTTATAACAAATTCAACAGGCCAACACTGCATACTCAGGGGTGTTTTTCTGATAATCATTTTTTTTTACCTTTTCCAGCAAAATTAATATTAAGTTTGAGGGAGGCATTTTGACATGGCCATCCTTTCTGTGCACTGGTTCTGCAAATTTTACATCATTCATAAACAAAAAAAAATTAATAATTTAGCAACCAATTCTAATTTTAAGCTTGGATGCATTTTGCTTGCAGTGTTTTTCTGGTGTTACTTCCTTCGTACTGATCAAATACTGTGTTGTAAAATCTTTTTGATCCTGAGTGAATTTGAATTCTTCATTCAATGTCTTCTTTGTTATGTCACTTGGCAAATAGCACATCTGAGCCTCGTTCTGAACATCATAACTGAGTTCAAAGTAGCAACCCTTGGTGTGAACCTGTCTTTTTACCTCCCACTTTGTATTCAACATGAAAAGACAAAGCTATTAACAGAGCACCCTAATGCTGCTTTCATCTCAGTAAAATAAAAAAAAAACTACTTGGCTGTACGCCCTGTAATTACTCTAAATCCCTTTGACATTGGGATGTTTTTCCTGGACTGCCACATTCTTGAAGAAATAATTCCAGAACAGAATGTAACATAATAAGCAAACAACTATAATGATGAGTGTATTTCAACACTTAATATAAAGTAACCCGACAGTTGATTTTATTTGTAATGTCCACGACAGGCATACAAAAATGATAAAAATAGGAATTATGCACATTATCAACTGCGTTGTATAGTGGGGATCAAATGCTTTATTTGAGGAAGTAGAACTAACCGAGGATAAATTCTCCACAGTACAGTGGTGTGGCAGTGTGGTCCGCCCCTGTGTGTATTTTGTGTTATATGTTGCATGTGTTGTGTTAATGTTGGTGTATAGGTATTGGTGCACGGGATATAAATGGGTCAGTGTAGCACAAGTGATTTAATATATATAGTTGTATTTAGGCATGGGGATTGCACTTCAGTGCATTTAAAGTATTTAATAGTATGTGAACACAGGGTTGCACAAATTAGTTCACACGCTGGAATTCAAGTGAACAATGAATTGAATCTTGGCACAACAGTATGTATAGATGCACATTTTACAAACACCCTCGTTCCTCTTGGAAAGAATGACATAAGATCTAATATCAGTCACCTATATGTATGAGTTGTTGTATAACTACTGTACTATTTATTAATTCATTCACATGCCTTCAACATTTTCTTGATAGTAAATCACAGCCCACTTTTTTGCCTAAATGTTGTCTGCTATCGTCATCTTCAGAAGCTTCTCTCAATCCGTATTTCAAACTTGTGCTATGCGTTCCAGTTAAAAATCACATTCCTATTGTTCTACTGCTGGTGGAATTTAACAGGATTGATTTTAAATTGCTTTCAACTTAATTCCAGTGGCAAATGGAAAACAGGCATAAAAACAGAATTTGACAAGCTCATGCGGTCAAATTCATATTGGTCTGGTGAGTGCAGGCATCAAGCAGCTCTGTGCAGCTACAGAAGGATAGAAAATAGTTCATACGTGTGCCTGGTTTCTAGTTTTGTCCCCAAGAAAATTATTTTGGAGCTTAGAAAAATGCAGTCCCAAAGCAACAATGCTATTTGAGATTGCATTTTCCTAAATTCCTTAATAATGTGTGGCCTAAATGACATGCCTGAGTGGACAAAGTTTTAAAGTGATTACAGTGTCTTAGCTGTTGCAGTCAGTAACACTGATTACACTACAGTAGAAGCACCTCATCTCTACTGGCTGTGGTTTAATTCATACGGCTGGCTAACAATTATTGTCCCTGACAGTATTCCTGTAGACACGGATCGAAACGGAATGTCCAGGTAAATACAAAAAAATATAATTTAGCAACATGTCTGACAAAAAAAAACATAATTCGAATGCATATCTGCACATGAAAATACCATGATCCTTACAGCAGTATAATAAATGTATGTTACATGGATAGAATCAGTGTTTTACAAAGTACAATATCTAGTAATAATAATAATAATCTTTATTTTTATATAGCGCCTTTCATAGTGGACCACCATCACAAAGCGCTTTACAAGATACGAGACTATGTTTCAGGTTAAGTATTACTAATATGTACATTATACATTTAACTTAATGGTCTGTCTGTCACACACTATATTGTGAACATGATAACTGCCTTGATTTTGCACCAATTCTCACCAAGTGAGGCAGAGTAGGGGGAGAAAAGAGACAAAATGTAGTCCTGGGGTTAAATAGGTACAGGACTACATTTTCCAGAATTCCTTGGGGTTTGTAATTACAGCCAGGTGGGGAAACATTGGCTCCAATAAAACAAGGAACACCTCCTGGTGGTTAAGCAGACAGGTGTAAAGGCAGCTTTAAAATGTGTTTGTGGCTGTCTGTGTTAAGGCTAAGACCTGGGTAATACCTGTGTGGTTAGACCTGCTAAAAAAATTAATAAAAAGGTAATTAACACTTGCTTTGTATTTATACAAAATGGCTGTCTAATTTGTTTTGTGAACAAGAAGGTTTGTTACCAGTAAATGACTTAGCCACCCGGTTTATAGTTTAGAACTGTTAAAACAGGGGTCAAACTCAGTTCCTGGAGGCCGCAGTGCCTTCTGGCTTTCGTTCCACCCGAGCTCTCAATTACTTAATTGGTCTAATTATTTGATTAACTGGACACATTTAACACTTCTCTTCAGGCCTCAAAATGTTTCATAGGTAGTGTACCTTGAGTCAAGTGTATTTTTAAAACCATCAACTGTAAAAATATTAAATATGCCAACTTGAACAAATTATTAGATCAATTCTGTTAGTTGAAAGCTTAAGGTGGAATGAAAACCAGAAGACCCTACGGCCCTCAAGGACTGGAATTTGATACCCCTGCTCCACAGCATGACCAACCCTATTGCAATCTACTACAGTTCTAATACTTTTTGCTTTTTCACCGTTATAAATCTTTTTATTTCACATTTCTGAGCTAGTTAAATGTCAAAGAGAGATGCCTCCTACTTTGAGAAATACAGAAATAAGCCTGTGTTCATAAAACACACAGGGAACAAACAAAAAAAGAAAAACTTGCCAACCAGAATAATTGTACTGTAAATAGTTCTGTAGCATGTGTACCTTCATATAGCACAAATCTGGTCACCCCTTTAATGAATTCTAGATACAAAATGTTGTTCTGTATAGATATTTTGCACATTGACATTATTGTAATTCCTATTTAATTGTAATTAATATGTGTACCAGTAAAAAATTACTTTGCATACCACAAGTTAACATTATATACTGTACTATTAGAGTATTTTGTTTATCTGCTGTCTAGAAATGTAAACTAAAATCTCCCAGTCTAAATCCCTGATTGCAATACAGTGGCTTGCGAACGTATTGACCCGCCTTGGCATTTTTCCTATTTTGTTGCCTTACAACCTGGAATTAAAATGGATTTTTATTTGGATTTCATGTAATGGACATACACAAAATAGTCCAAATTAGTGAAGTGAAATGAAAAAAATAACTTGTTTCAAAAAATTCTAAAAAATAAATAACGGAAAAGTGGTGCGTGCATATGTATTCACCCCCTTTGCTATTAAGCCTCTAAATAAGATCTGGTGCAACCAATTACCTTTAGAAGTCACATAATTAGTTAAATGAAGTCCACTTGTGTGCAATCTAAGTGTCACATTATCTGTCACATGATCTCATTATATATACACCTGTTTTGAAAGGCCCCAGAGTCTGCAACACCACTAAGCAAGGGGCACCACCAAGCAAGCGGCACCACGAAGACCAAGGAGCTCTCCAAACAGGTCAGGGACAAAGCTGTGGCGAAGTACAGATCAGGGTTGGGTTATAAAAAAATATCAGAGACTTGAACATCCCACGGAGCACCATTAAAGCCATTATTAAAAAATGGAAAGAATATGGCACCACAACAAACCTGGCAAGAGAGGGCCACCCACCAAAACACGGACCAGGCAAGGAGGGCATTAATCAGAGAGGCAACAAAGAGATCAAAGATTACCATGAAGGAGCTGCAAAGCTCCACAGCGGAGATTGGAGTATCTGTCCATAGGACCACTTTAAGCCGTACACTCCACAGAGCTGGGCTTTACGGAAGACTGGCCAGAAAAAAGCCATTGCTTAAAGAAAAAAATAAGCAAACATGTTTCGTGTTCGCCAAAAGACATGTGGGAGACTCCCCAAACATATGGAAGAAGGTACTCTGGTCAGATGAGACTAAAATTGAGCTTTTTGGCCATCAAGGAAAACGTTATGTCTGGCACAAACCCAACACCTCTCATCACCCCGAGAACACCATCCCCACAGTGAAGCATGGTGGTGGCAGCATCATGCTGTGGGGATGTTTTTCATCGGCAGGGACTGGGAAACTGGTCAGAATTGAAGGAATGATGGATGGCGCTAAATACAGGGAAATTCTTGAGGGAAACCTGTTTCAGTCTTCCAGTGATTTGAGACTGGGACGGAGGTTCACCTTCCAGCAGGACAATGACCCTAAGCATACTGCTAAAGCAACACTCGAGTGGTTTAAGGGGAAACATTTAAATGTCTTGGCCTAATCAAAGTCCAGACCTCAATCCAATTGAGAATCTGTGGTACGACTTAAAGATTGCTGTACACCAGCGGAACCCATCCGACTTGAAGGAGCTGGAGCAGTTTTGCCTTGAAGAATGGGCAAAAATCCCAGTGGCTAGATGTGCCAAGCTTATAGATACATACCCCAAGAGACTTGCAGCTGTAATTGCTGCAAAAGGTGTCTCTACAAAGTATTGACTTTGGGGGGGGTGAGTACTTATGCACGCTCAAGTTTTCTGTTTTTTTGTCTTATTTCTTGTTTGTTTCACAATAAAAAATATTTTGCATCTTCAAAGTGGTAGGCATGTTGTGTAAATCAAATGATACAAACCCCCAAAAATATATTTTAATTCCAACAAAATAGGAAAAATGCCAGGGGGGGGGGGGGGTCAATACTTTCGCAAGTCACTGTAAATATGCCATTACTTACAAATACTGTAACTTTATTTTGTTTAGTGTTACTTTCTTTTATTTCCAATTATACTTTTTTGTTACATTTTTTTATTTTATTACATCCTTGAAACTTATTCATAAAAATTAAGCCTCCTCAAGATTCACAACAGCATGTCGAGCTTTTGAAAACCAACAATGAGATGCCTACTGTATACCAGGAGAAAGATGTTATTTGTAATTACATTTACGTTCATAAATGATATTCAAAACGGTTACAGGATATTACCATGCGTCCATTACCACAAACCCACCACCACGTGACCCAATACTGTGCAACCCCACCACCACGTGACCCAATACTGTGCAACCCCACCACCGCGTGACCCAATACTGCGCAACCCCACCACCGCGTGACCCAGTACTGCGCAACCCCACCACCGCGTGACCCAGTACTGCGCAACCCCACCACCACGTGACACAATACAGCGCAACCCCACCACCGCGTACCCAGTACGCGCAACCCCACCACCGCGTGACCCAGTACTGCGCAACCCCACCACCGCGTGACCCAGTACTGCGAAACCCCACCACCGCGTGACCCAATACTGCGCAACCAGCCAGGTGGTTGAGAAAATGATGCCAGGGTTTAATTGTCTTATTTGGCAAATAATGTATTTCTTGCCAAGTTTTGCTTTGTGAATTAACAAGTTATATAGCTATTTTGTTTCTAAGACACCTGCTTTGATAAGTGATTTAAAGGGTTAATGTTTATGGGCATGCAGATTTGTGATTTTACCCTCCTGTATGTCATACCTCAGCTGTAGTAACAGAAGCTCATTGTGGCAGGAAATGGCGTTGTGGTGACATCAGGCCAGAATGAGGAACAACAGACAGGTAGGTAACTGCAGTTCAAAGGCCCAGCGCATGCCGATTATTAAATACAAAATTAAATAAAATATTTAAACAAAAATAAACTTGCTCACAGAGCGAAATAAAGGATTTAAACAAAATAATCACAAACACAAAAATATAAATATAGGTCAGGCTGGCCGAGTGCCTTCACTGTTCCTATATCTTTTCTCTAAATTTATTTTTCACTCCTTGCTCAGTCTCGTTCCTCCTCTGAACACCCACCTGGAACCGAGAGCATAGCAGGCTTTTTATACCGTGGCCGAGGGGTTTAACTAGTTAGTAATTATTCTGTTACCCCTCGGCCACAATCTGCATGAGTTTATTTAATTACTCCTGGCAGAGGACTAGCTGCATCCTCATCTCTGCCAGAACACACTTTAACAAAAACAATAACAAAGCGTGGTGCTTTGTCGTCATATATAAATAAATACAATCAATAAATCATAATACAAACACAAAATAACACGATACAGGGGCGGAGGGTATGAGACCCTGTTCTTAAAATAAACAATACATTTAAACAGCAGGGCTTTTCTACCGCCCTGCTACATTCATGGTAAAATCAGGTGCTTTACATTGACATCTTTATAGGATGTTACTAGCAGTAAGAGCTGCCCTTGTGCAACATACAAAATTATGGACTTTTATGCACAGGTCTATTGGTCCAACATTAGTCTACTGGCCCCCCCACTTTTTTTATCCATGATGGCACCTGAGGCTTGAGAAATTTTTGAGTTGATGGTAAACACGCCTGGCCTGTACACAGACGTTAATCAACATTTGGCAGTGTTGATTTGCATGAGCACATGATGTGGTACAAATGCAGAACATGTTTACAGAAGTTTAGCTGAAAACCGATAAGCACGACTTTCTATAGCATCATCTTCACATAGAAGTGCAAGTTCAGTTGAGACTTCATCTAACGAGGACATTGGCAAAAATGTCATTCAGCAAGTAAGAGCGCAGCTTCATTCTGAACTTTGGTCAAATGAGGACGAGCTGGATATTCAGTTTGGTAACAAGGATGTGTGAGGCAACTCTCAGAGTTTGCGAATTGCTACTTGATAGTGCAAGGGGCTTTCGTAAATACAAAGAATGCAAAGCTGCTTGTATTCCAACTGACTTGGAGCCACTAGTTAAAGCTGTCAGAACAATTGTGATTTCAACAAGTGAATGTGAGAGCAGTTTCAGCTATATGAATGATATTCTCCCCTCGAAACAAAATGCGATGGGCACAAATCACCTGTCACTTGTATTTTTAAAGTGTAGCGGGCCACCACTGCAGATCTTTGATCCACTGAAGTATGTCAAAACCTGGCTAGTAAATAGATCTTCGGCTGATGAGACTGCAAGGATTTAACCGAGCCTTGACCCCTGTGAATAGTTTTGAACAGAGCTGCGATTGGTAAACATTTAGTAATTTCTATTTTAACTACATATATAATGTCATGTTTAATATGTATAACCGTCATTGACTCCCTTGTTTATATTACTCTGCATACCTCCATTTCAAGCACTGACAAAAAGTAATATAATTCAGCAAATTGGTATGATATGAAGCAGTTTGATTCCATACACTACTACCAGTCATAAAATCAGAAATAAACCAAGTATGCACTTAAATCCAGAACTACAGCAATTGTAGTGATTGTGCCAGTGGAGAGTAGGCTAGGCTTCCCTCAAGTGGGGATTGTAAAGCCCCTTACAGGTCCAATTCAATTAACTTGTGTCATAAACCTTGCCGTGCTTTGTGACAGCAATTAGTTCAAATAGGTGAAAAGGCTTTTCACAATAACTGGTTAGATAAGGATTTCAGACCAAGTTTCTGTTAATCTCGAGGTCTTGAAATAACCAACGGTGGACAATGTCACGCCGTGGGTATTACCAATATCCTAAATAATAACTTAATACACAATTTAAAAACAAATCAGTTCAGGCCCCTTGTACACAAAGGGGAACGTGTTTTTTGGCCTGTTTATTTGATTTATCTCTTAAATGTAAAACATTTAATTCAAATATCAATTCAAAATATCTAGTAGTCTTCATGTTATTCAAAGCCTCCTTTCTGGCTTTGTTAGAGAAGACAGCCCTGTCCTGTGTTGTTACTGTGTAATGCTAAAATAAAGTTTCTGAAAGTAATCAGTATACAACTAGTAGGAACAAGTGCTACAAATATAACTGCCTTATCTATGAAAGGGAAGGGCAAGTATCCAAGTCCCAATTAAAGTTTGACTGCCTTCTGTTTCAATCACAAATATACACACTCAGACACAGTATATTTTTAAATATACAAAACTGAGACTAAGAATGGTATTTGTATGTATTTTGATCAGGAGAAAAAATAATAAATTAATAATTAGATGAAAATAACAACAAAACAGAAAATGTGTTTTATAGAAAGTTTACAACTGTAGATCGTCCTCTTCCTTTACAGGCAGGTGGTTTCCAACGAATTAGAAGTAATTCTTCAACTGTTTTCTTCTTGTACCTTAATCATTGGTCTTCAATATCTCATCTAAGATATTAGCTTAACAATTGAATGTTTCCAGTACTCAAAGTCTCTTTAGAATGTGAAGGCCGTCACCAAATCTTCTCATACAATTTATTCATTAAAGTCTCTCTCAAAGATTCCTTATAGAAATTAAAAAATAGGATAACTTTACCCCCTTTTTTTCTGTATCCAGTTACATAAACATGTTGGCAAACTCTATGGGATCCAGTGCCTGTATATATAAAGCTAGCAGCAGAGAAGGGTGAACAGTATCGTAGCTTCCAGAGAAAGGGGGATAGAAAAGTCAGAAGATGGCAAAAGGTGTGGCTCACATATGAAAAAGGGGTTTTATACCTTTTTTTGAAAAGACTGAGACATTTCTCGTACTTTCCAGTTTTTTCCACAGAAACATTACATCAATACCCCTACTCACCGGACATCATGCCATAGATCATCTTGCCTCACATGTCCCATAAGTTGTTATTTTCACAGAAGAGTTACTATAACTTATTTTGAAAGCCATAACGTTAGAATTCCTCAAACGTATAGTAGTTGTAGAATTAATAAATACATGCTGAGCACAAGTGGCAGAATAAACAAACTGTGTGTTAAAACTTTCCACATTTTTTTGAGTTTCTACAACCGTGATCAATGCAGAATAAAACCACGTTTTATTTTTAACGAGCTCACAAGTTAGACCCACATGTTTGGATAAAGGACCCCTCCAGTTAGATTGTATTCCAGGGTTTGATGTTTACTGTAAGTCAGAAATGGAGGGATAGCAACCGTATGCAAACGAAAATGGTGGAATTTCTTTGACCGAATTTTGAAAAAATGTAGAAGCCCTATTTCCCAATTTAACAAGAAAGGCTAAAATATATTTGTCAGTTGTTAGCAATTCTGTGGATGTTGAAATAAGTGTTTCTTCATATGGACAAATTTTCATAGAACAGCTTCAATCCATGAAAGAAGGCCGGGTTAACCAACTGACAATGGTTAAGTTTAGTAGCAAAATATAATACACAAGAACTAAGAATAGATTTTTTTTTGTCTTTTATGCAAACATAAGTAACACTTATGGGCTTCTTACAAACAACCTTTTTTTACATTATATTCAAAGAACAAAATAAAACCACTAAAAAGAAAACAAAGAAAAAATAAATAAACACACCTTACATATGTTACAGAATCTATCACACGCACAGATTCCAATAAATAATTATAATATCTATGCTGTTCAGGGATTGGTGCCAGAAACGGGTAGTCTATTAAAAAAAACAATATCTTCTCTTCTGTTGACAAAATAGATATTTGTGTCTGGTGAGAACCAGATATCAAGAAAATGCCTTTCTTTTTTTAATGATTTGCGTAAAAGTGTACTGGTAAATTAAAACCTATAAATAATGTATTTACATGTATGAGTTTTCTGAAATAAAATTGAAAAAAAGCTTCCTTTATATATGTATTCACAGGGATGTAAGGGGTTAAATAAATGTCAGTAGCCATCTACAGCATTCTGTTTATTTTACTACAAATATGTACTTTGTAGTGATGGGATGAGCAATTCAAATGGTTAAAGTAATGTAACAAGATGATTTTAAATGATTGCTCATTATGTGGCTTACTGCAGAGGCTTGACATCTTGGGGCTGTATGACTAAATTACAGGTTAAAAACAATTTGTGGAAAATGCAGGGCCCTAACTACAAGATATACTTTTTAAACTAAAATTATAATTATTCACAGTTATTCAGCCTCTTGGTTTCTCCAAACCCTCTCATCCCAGCAACAGAACCAAAGAACTGGCTTTCCACTCCTGCTTCATACTGTACTTGAGGCCAGGCCTAACTGACAATCACTAAATCAATTAGACCACTTTCTGCATATGTTTTTACAGGGATGGGTTTTTAACTTTGAAACACAACACAATATCCCAGCTCTATACCACTGTGAGCCTATGATTAAAAAACAGCCATTTTGAAAACTCCTCTTATTTACTTAATGCTTGGCAAGGGGTGAGAAAAATAAGAGCTGAGATAACTTTGTCTTCTCAACACAGTTATTTATTATTGATAAACACCAGAGGCACACCAGGCTAAGAATACCATCTTAGTAATGAACGCAAACCCTCAGAAGAATGGTGGTATTAAATAAGTTTTAGCTTTATCTTCTTTATCTTAAATACCTTGTGATTGCAGGAGTGCTTTCTAAAAGTAAGGTACAGATAACTGGGAAAATAGTAAATCAATAATTGCTTCCTTTAATGTTGAAGGGCTTTTAGTAATGAACATAGGAAAGGTTATAGTGGATACAATAGATGATCCTTAAGAGGGCCAGTTTATAACAATCGTTATTCTCCTCTTGTTCTCATATCAAACTGGGTTCTGTCTGAACTGTATACATCCAATCTGCAACTGAACATTACACAAAAGTCGAATACCATTTATATCTATCACATTTTTTTGTTTGTTTTTCAATTCGTACATTTTTTTCTCCCTGTTAAAATAATTGTTAGGCCTCCATTCTGCCAACATGTTTTTGTTCTTGGTTACAGTTTTAACACCTGCCTGCCAGCCTGCAGCTCAAACTGGGACTGACAGAATCCCAATTCAAACCAGTCTGAACACTGCTCCAACTTCAGTGGCAGAGGGAAAGGAGAGGTGAAGTTGGTTTGTGTTGGTCCCTGTAAATATTTTAACCCAACAGAATTGTCCATCTGGTCAATAGGGTGACAAAGGAAAGTGATTGCTTAATTAAAGTGTTGGAGGGGAAATTGTTACCAGTACTGTAAGTACAGTTCAACAATTAACATCTGGGACAGTTTGCTGGTTGATTATTCATTGTTTCTGTTTTAGTCTGGGAGAAACAGCATATTTCTCTACAAACAATTCATTTTTTAAGTATTCGTTTTTAATTGACCTTACCATGCCAGGCTCGCAAACCTGGAGAAGTTTTTAGAAAAAATGTGAGTTTTCACCAGACAAGTTTGAATGAATATTCAACAGTTGTCCCACTCTACTGAATAAGATAATGTGTACTAGGATGTAATGGTGTACTAGAACAAGCCTTAGTGGACTGAACAACATCTTGTCATTCCCAACATTTCTTAATTAAAATAAAAATCTTTTGTGTTATGTTCTCAATGTTCTTGCCAAGCATCAGCGTAAACAGTGAGGCACTTAAACCACTAACAGATGTCCAGGATAGTTGATCACTCAGTTGCTTCAACATTGGCACTACTGCCGCTACTACACTCACACAATTCATATCATGGAATCTGGGACATTGTTTCAAGCACTTCAAATTTTAAAACAAATTGTATACCTGTCATATGGCTACATGTTTATGTTATGTCATGAAAGATTAGTGACTGGATACATACCAGTACATTGTGTTGCTAAGAAGACTGTGTTATCATTTAAAACAAACTCCATTTGTCAAATGTTCATATTCACACAATGCAACATATTTTCAGATGGAAGTAAAACTTTGATCTAAATGTTGACTTTGATGAGGATATTTTAACTTATTTTTTAAAAGTACTTTACAAAACACAAGTAAGAAGATTACACTTCTCAACAACCAGCTCACCTGTCGAAAGGAATGATCTGGCTACTTATGACCAGGCTGGCTGGTGGTGATGTCAGAGCAGGAAGAGAATGGACACAGAACGTGTAGTGAATTGCTCTGTTGCGCCGGTTTGTTATAGAACAAAATAAACGGCTTAATAAAAGATGCACTAACACGAAAATCCATAATTCATTAAATACAGTGGAAAGTGCATAATACATTATAGTAACATAATACATGAAATAGTAACAGCAACACAGCAGCTAATAGCAGATATCAGGCTTAAAGAGCATGGAAAGCAAGAGAGAACAGGTGGGCCTTGAGAGTTGATTTAAGGCGAGCGACGGTGGGAGCATCACGCACCAAAGCTGGGAAAGAGTTCCAAAGAGTTGGAGTCATGAAGCTAAACTAGCGTTCTCCAAGTGTGGTGCACTTTTGCTTGGGGATAACAAGCAGGCTAGAGTCGGAAGACCTCAGCTTGCGGGCAGACACATAGCAGGTCAGCCGGTTGAGGTACTCAGGACCTGTGTGATGAAGGGCATTGTAGGTGAGCAGGAGAGTTTTGAAAATAAGCTTGAACTTTACAGGTAGCCAGTGCAACTACACAAGATGGGGTGATCACGTTCTTTACATCTGGTAAGGATCCTGGCAGCGGTATTCTGAACTAGCTGTGTGCCGGGAGACCACCACCATATAGAGAGTTGCAGTAGTCGAGTGCATGCCAAAGTATCGCTGCATCTGGGAGGGAAAGGTAGGGACAGACTTTGAAGATGTTTCAAAGATGGTAGAAGGAGATTTGACCACAGAGGAGATGTGGGCATCAAAGAAGAGGTTGCTGTCAAGAAGTTCCAGCATACTTCTGAAAGAGGACAAGAAGAATGCCATTTTCTATGGTGTCAAAAGCAGTTGTTAGTTCAAGGAGGACAAGCACAGAGGGAGCACCAGCATCAGCATTGAGCAGGAGATCATTCACAATCTGGACCAGTGCAGTTTTAGACTGTGATGCGGCTGGAAAAACCAGACTGTAGAGATTCAAGCAGATTGTTGTCCATAAGATGTTTTATCAGCTGACAGGCTACAGCCCTTTTGAGAGGTTTTGATAGAAAAGGGAGATTTCACTTGAACACAAAACAAAATGGCACATTGGCCGAAATAAACAGACAGATAAAACAGACAGTGGGTGAACCCCAAAACAAGTACCGTGCGAGTCCTCCCGCATGAGTAGCATTTGTTATTTAATTTCTCCTTCTCTCTCTCTCTCCCATTCTCCACTGTGAACACCCAACCTCGTGTGTGTGAAACACTGGATCTTTTATGCAGCAGTACTGAGACTTGATTGACAATCAATCATTCAATTTCAGTCTCAGCACAATCTGCACGTGAACTACTTGTGCAGTTCCTGTGTGCCCGTACAAATACCCACTTCTGTCACTTAAAGTGATTGTGCAATCCTTGTGCCTAAATACAAATTTACATTTTACATCATCTGTGCTACATGTCACCATTTATACCCTGTGCACCTATATAATAATCCATATAACAGACAACATAAAACAGAAAATATGCACAGGGACGGCGAACCCCGCCACTCTACTCTGTCCTGTCATGTAAAAAGTAATAGATTACTGTCCAGTGCTTTCAAATGCTTTAAACCAGGGTAGCTACCATATTCTTACTGATATGTATATAAAAATGTAATTTGTGGCATAAAAACCATGTCATGCGTGGTGTGCGACGAAAGGATAACAAACTCACACAAAGGTTTTAATAAATAAATACTGAATGTCATGCTTTTTAATGTACATTTTGTAGTGAACATATGCTGTTCCGGTCTTCATGTGAGTACTTCAGCTGGGTAAGTTATAATAGCAGTGTTACAACATGCACAGGGGCAGGTTACCCTGCTGCAGGGATGTTCCTTTTAGCAGGCCATTTGTGTGGAAAACTTTTATTTTTAGCTTTGTTTTCTTTTTTAAATCCGGCACTAGGATTACCATTGTTGGTACCCTAGCATCAGGGCCTGTGTTGTTATTTAATCTGCTTGCCTGTGCAACGTGTCAGCACCCAGTTCCCTATGTCTGCCTCAGTATTATTCAGTGATGAGCCACGCATGTAATCCCCCTGTTACAATGTACCATTTATCAAGTTATGAAAAAGCCTCCACTAAAAGATATAATCCACCCTGATGTTTTTTTTTTAATTAATTTTCCATTTTTATTCTGCCACCTGGTGGCAGGAATAATGAAGTGTAGTTCTTTCTAAACTGGTCAAAATAAATAACATGATTTTTTTGCATTGTTTGCACAGCAGCAAGTCCGTGGCAGGTGAATAGCTTGCCATGGTTATAACTTTAATAATAGTTCAGTTCTACTACTGACCTGGAAAAAGTAGATCCTGTACAGTAGCCAGATAGCAATATTTTTAATGTATAGAATTGAACTTCAATGGCAACAACAAACACATAAATAAATAAATAAAAAGCTTACAGTGGTAGGCTTGAGGTCCTGCCCATAAAAATAGTGTTTTTTTTTTTTCCTTCTTTTTAAGGATGTAATGTATAAGGAAGCCAGACACTGTACAGAGATAAGCTGCCAACTACTGACAGGGAATGACAATCAGGGGTTGGCTGGCTGCAGATCCTTGACGGGCCCGTTTAGGGGATTTTTAATCCCACACAAGTATACAGAGAGTGAAGGTTCCTGCAGCAGGACCTCCCTTTTAGTGGGAGCATTGCTGAGACAACTATGTACCAAACTGTTTTTCTATCTGCTTTTTTACACAGTGTGTTTTGTTTTGCCTTTTTGTATTTATTTCAGTTTATGCTGTATCAGTGTTATAAGATTCCACCCTATGAGTTACAATTACTGATACCCCAGCCGCAACTACCTGCAATTACATCTGCAATTACTCTAAATAGATCTGGGCACCCAGGCAACATCAGCCCCCTGTGTCTACAGTGAATGGAAGGGTGTTCCAAATTCTGCTGAAAAATAGAATTCTCATCCAACAACTTTTACAAGCAACAAACAGTTACTGCTTCCCTAAATCCAAATGTTCCTGCTTGACTTTTTTTTTTTTTACTTGGACCCTTATAGAAAAGTTTACGTTATATAATTAATACTAGAGTAATACCTTGAAGAAACCATAGAAGAACATTTGGCAAATGACAGCACCATAGCTGTTGTAGTGAATCTGATATGGTATAATGGTTCTACAATGGATACCCATTGGTTGGTTGTTTTAGCATTTCTAAATATGGTACCCAGCACTTCCATTTTGCCTCATACCATTTCGGAGCAGCCCTTGTGCTACCATTGTCCCTTCGAAAAGAACAACTGCCAATATAGTATTGCATTGATCATTTGGTATAGGAGAGAGAGAAAAAAAAATCAACATTACAGTAGTTCTTGTCACAACTTTGAGATAATTATTCCTGAATATAATTATTTACTATGTAAAGTTATAAGCAGCTTACATGTGACTGCACTTTCAAAAATCCAATACATAAATCAATGTAGGTAATTCTCAGAACGGAAAACATTAATCTGGCATAATTCCTTTATTTGCAAGGACAAATATCAACTCTGTGAGCTGTGAGCATCTGATAGGGATGAGCCTGTCAGCTTGTAGAAGCGAATGTTCACATGAGAAATGCTTGAAGATTGCAATTTGGATTATGTCACAATGCATCATCTCAGCAAAGAGATCCGATGCAGATTTACATTTAAATAGATTAATACTCCCAGACATAAGGGCAGATCATTAAT